>NW_015113429.1:200457-215738 GCF_001443285.1 Poecilia latipinna | reverse complement strand
ACATAGCAGCTATGAATGAGTGTAGAATTAGCTAACAGTTTGCACTGACCAAACCCCAGTTGCCACAGCTCATCTGCCTCTAAGTTTATTCAGCAGTAACAAAACCACACTTCTTCACATCCTTCACTAACCTCCCCCACGTACTCTGCTATTCCTGATTACTCGTAAATGAGCAAATATTTTCCCAGTGTTTGCCAGGTTAGTTCCCCATTTAATTAAACTGGCTCATTATGTTGTTCTCTGATTAGTGGAGGAGAATCAATTATTCAATTCACAAACATGGGCCGCAGGAGCTGGAGGTGCACAACAAGCTACTCATTTAATTCCAAGGACACTAATTAGTAACAAAGCAAGCAGTAAGTTTGCATCTTTTTTTCTGTCTGCCTTGTTTTCCAATTAATGCACATGCATGACTTGTAAGGTTACCAACAGAGGAAGAATAGCAACATCTTGTGGGTGAGGTTTTGAGCAGGTGTTTCGGGAAAACATAGAACCAGTGGGTGTGGTTTGTCAATCTTTCTCAGTTAGTTAGAAAGGTCAAAAAGGAGAAATGGGCAACAGGGAGCATATTTGGTAATATGTAGATCATTAAGCTTAAGAATTCAATGAATTACCCAGAGGGCTTGTGGATGTGTCGAGCTGAGGCAGCTCACTTTTGTTGTCTGCAATCAACCAGCGGGCCGTTATCCAAATTATTGACAGCAGATTTCTCATTTCAACTGCAAATTAAGGCTATCAATAAAGCTTTCTGATGCAAAAGTGACTAATTAACCAACCAAGTCAAGCTCTGAAGCCTTGATTAAGAAAAAAAAAAAACTCCAGTTGACTGCACATCGTGGAAACACAGGGGATCTAATTAGTTTAATTATCAAAACAGCTAATTAAAATTACACAGTTGCCTAATTAGTTCTTTGCTTCCCATCGTCTTTCTCTTTTGTTTTTTTTTAGCTGCCCGCTCAATCTGTAATTGACAGGTTGAAATTAAATATAAAATATCAAGTCGTTGAATGAGTAGAAGATGAGCATGTGATGGTTTAATGTGTGTGTGCACACATTAAACCATTGTGTGGACTTGCATGGAACTAATCTTACTGATTATGTTAAAGCATAGCAGGATCAATAACTGATATCCCTTCAGAATGAAAACCTATATATGTGGCTCTTTAGCTGTTCCTCTGGGTTGATGTAGAAGACATGGATGTCAGCTGACACAGAGTTTTGATCTCTGGATTATCGATTTTGAAGTACCTACAATATGTCAGAATACCAAGCAACAGTAACAAGCCTGAAATGAAAGAAATGAAAAGCTAGCTCTTGTATTATATGCAAACTAAGCCTGTACCGATTTATCTGAGCTGATTTCCTTCATTTTAGGAGATTTCGGCTGATATTAGATGTGATCTTATGTACTTCAGTAAAGGTGTAAAAATCAACCACTATCCTTTTCTGCTCTGCCATAAGAGAGGTTAGACTGACAGACCTGCCCACCAGGTCATGTCTGCACATTTGCAGTTAACAGTAGTCACCCCACCTTTACCAACTGAGTGACATTCTTGCTATATTTAGCGACATTGAGACAA
Organism: Poecilia latipinna; assembly: GCF_001443285.1. Taxonomy (NCBI): domain Eukaryota; kingdom Metazoa; phylum Chordata; class Actinopteri; order Cyprinodontiformes; family Poeciliidae; genus Poecilia; species Poecilia latipinna. Next base: position 214,158 of record NW_015113429.1, on the reverse strand, counting down.
AAAAAGAAAAACTGGCATTTGCCAAAGTTGGAATCAACATGTCAGGCTTTTAATGATCTTTAGATCAGTAATTGGTTATCAGCCAGAAAATGCACCCTTGATGCATGCCATTGTTTCTAACCTTCTCAAACTCTGAGAAAGAGATAAAAATAACAGAACATTCTGCAAAGCACTGTGACTAGGCCTGTCACAAAGACAAATGTTGTTGGATAATGAATTGTCCCAGAAGTTATTGCGATAAACAACAACACTGTTGTTTTGGGATAATTTTCCAGTAAAATAATGGTAATGGCATAATAAAGAAAGAACGCATTGTCAAAGATCAACAAACTTTAAATTCTAATGAACATTTAACTCTGGAACTGGAAAACATTTTAAAGATCCCAAATAAAAAACAAAAGAACAGAAACCAATAAAATGTATTATGAAGTCTCTGTAAACACATTTGTCTTTCAAAAAAGGTCTAGTTAAGACTGGATGACTTTTGTCATCCAGTTTTTGGTCAAAAGAGAGAAACGAGAAAAACAATAAATCAAACAAATATAAATTGAGTTTGTTTTACTTTATCATACAATTCATTGATTTAGTGTAGGATCAGGATCAAAGCTGACCCCTTTCACATTAAACACAAACTCCTTTCCTTCACAATAATTAAATGAGTGAGACCATGTGTGTTGAGTCCCACACAATCGTTGGTGCATAACAATTAAAGATTTACCACTATGGTTCAATTAAGCCTCTGTTCTCCAACCAGAACCTATAAAAGGAAACCAGAATTCACAGTTAGACAGAGCGGACTTGACAGACTCCTTTGACTGTATTTTCGTTTTTACCTAGAAAGGTTAAATAAATTTCTACTTCTTCTCTTGTTAAAGTAATTTTTTTCCATGACAATTAGTTTAACAATTGTCGTGTACTTTGAAGGCTTGACCGTTGTCAAGCCTTCAGACAACGGTCTGGTCATTTGGTCCAGAACAAAGTGAAACTGAAGGGAAGCAAACAATTCAGGTACCCAAAGAAGAGCCAGCGCCTCTTCACCCACTCTGCACTGCTCTCTGCTTTGCTGCCACACAGCATGCATTTGTGTAAATACATGCTGTGTGGCTATGTATATGCATACATATACATACACAGATGCACATGCACTCATATATCCTTTTCTCTGTTAGTGTTTATTTAGTAATCAGTCCTGTACCATTGCTCCACTAAGCACAGTCCCAGTAACAACCTCTTCATTCACTCAGTGCTGGATTCTCCGTCGCTTCAGGGTCCCGTCTGTGTGTCACTCAGTTATTTGTACTGGCATTTATGCCCGTATTCTTTGCCTGTAAGGAACAAGGAACACAGAATTATCTTTATTAGATATATTCAAATTTACTTCTGCCTTTAACTCTGCCTGCTCTTTGGGTCCAATGACACACTGTCTGTATCCTCTATGCTGGCCCTCCAGTGCCAGTTATTTATTTATTTTTATTCATTTAAGCTGTTCCCTATAAATTAGACATCACCAGCATGAGGTTGTCTCTGTCTTGTCTTGTCTACTTTGGCTTCAGTTCCAGTACCACACATCACTCAGTCTGTGATTGAATCTGATGTGCCAGAACTATCTCTGTTGCAGGTTAATTGAAATAGGTTGATTGAAATGACTTGTCTTCTTGACCAATTCATCTTTGAGATTCTTTAACAAGTGGAGCCGTAAACTGCAGCCATAAGGAGAAGGAATCTGTTTTAACATGGAGCAAAGCCCCCTTTCTCACTTCCTTAATGCCAGCAGCACATCACCAAGACAATGTCTAAACATGCTTTCATCCACAGAGCCAGTCCCTGTCTTCTTTTTTGTATCCGTTGTTCAGGGTCCCAAACTTAATTAAGTCTGCTGAGGTTTAAACTGTTGAATCTTATTTAAAGCTCGTCTCAGCTCATTTAAAAGACCTGTGGGAATGTGCATGGTAATCAGGACGTTGTGATCTAGTTGCTGAGTGGCAGATTTTAGACTTGTTTCTTTTGCATATAGTGTATCTCTTTTGACATATATTTTTGAAGGAAATCATTGTGGTGCAGTTGTTCCAGTCTGTCAGATTTAATTCCAGGACTCTTTTACTCCTGAAAGACGTTAATACTCTGGAATTTGCCCCACTCAAGGTGGCAGTATGTTTGATTATACTTTCATTCTGATTTATTTTTTAAAAGTAATTAATTAAAAAAAAAAACTTTAGTTCTTAATTTTAAGTCATTTTTATGATTACTCTGTTGTTTTATGGAAGGAATTTACTTAACATTTTTGCAAAAATATGTGCTTTCACAACTGACCGCAGCTGATTAACATCTTTAATTACAATATTGATAAGAATAGTTCAAATAATCCCTCATCTACAGCTCGGAATCCCAAATGAGTTGAAAAGGATGGAGAGCAAGCACAGAAAAAAAAAGAAAGTAGAAAGTTCAAACCATCTCTTCTATCTGAACTTCAATCTCTAACAAGGATACAACCAGACTATTATGTTGTGTTTAGTATGAGTCAGGTTTTGGCTATGAATAAATTAAATCATTAATTGCTAATAGAAAATCAGTAATTGCTAATAGAACTAATAATTTAGATCAAAATAACCATGTAGTGGAACCACACTCAAGAAAATAGCTCAAATAGTTCCATCTCAGATATTATTTATAGCTATGTGCCTGAAAAGTTCTGGTTTTTAAAATAATAGATTAAGGCATAATGATGTTATCTGAACAGCAAGATGAACACAGACATTTTTTTAACTATACAAGATTATTAACAGAAAGGACTCAACCTTACAATCAACAAACTGTCTATGCTAACAACACTTTACTAAACTACCTCAGAAAAACATACAGTCATGATTAAACTAAACCACTAGAGACAAAACATTAATTATAAAATAAAATTATAATAGAACCAGTAAAATTCTGCAATGATGTCACAGTTCAGAATGAATAATGAACATAGAGAAACCAGATTTATTTTGTGAGGAATTTAGAGTGTCATTATTAGTTTTAACTAATTCATTAAGGTTGGTTTACAGCAATACATACTGTGTATCCTTCAAACGGAAACAATAGAAATAACAAACATAAAATAAGCAACAATCCATTCGCTCTCAGAGACGGTTGTTCATAAAAAAAACTTCCTGCAGGTGAGCAGGTCAAGAAACACCCAGGCTGTCCACCTGGCAGCATCAGCCATATGAAACGGTGTCAGTCCTTCACTCTGGAGATCAGCTGTAATGACAGGAACAGCCTCATATCCAAGCTGTGCTTCTTGCTTCCATCCTTATAGCAGAAAATAGTTGGTGGAGATGAAAGGTTCACGTTTTGGTATGTAAACAAAACGAGCCGTTTCAGTTGAACATTTAATGGTAGAGATAAAAGTAGCAGCAGTTTTTTAAGACATGAGTTTTTCCTCCTTCTGAATTCTCTATTATGTTCATGTCAGCTTGACAATGTTATTTGCTTGAAACTGTAATTAAAAAGCACAGACAACACATAGTATTATGGGTAAAATATTGAAAGGATACTAAAGCAATGTGAAAAACTGAAATTGTTTTGAAGTATTCTGAGGTTGATCTCCAAATGTAATACTAGACATCTGGTTTGATTTCCTCTGAACACCATGAACAGCAGTTCTTCTCCAGGCTGTTTTCTACTATTGCTGTTGCCCCCATTTCTCCACATTAATGAGTAAGGCAGTAGAATTAGGCTGCCCACTGACTGTTAATGGGGCCTGTGAAAGCTGCAGAGTGGCTGCACCTCTCGTTAGCTGAGCCGGCTACTATTGATTGTGGCAGGCCACTAGGGGCTCTCTACCTGTGGTTGACTTTGTACTTGCACAGTAGTGGTAAGGGCCTGCTGAACAACAGGGACCACGTACATCTCAAACAAGGTCTATGAGAAGCCTATCAATTAGGCGTTGAAGGTCAAACAAACTCTCTTCTCCCACCCTCCACTTTCTCTGTCTCCCCACCGCTCCCTGATCTTGAGCCGACAGTATCTTTCCTGCTTTCTCCAAAATACATCTGAAGACTCCATTCAATTAAATATCTCTCAGCTCCAGCTGCTCCCTAAGTGAAAGGTCAACTTAGTCCAGGAGGCTAAAAGAAAAAGGCTTAGGTTCTTCACAACCCCTCCCCACAAGAAAGCATCCCCCAAGCAGGCGTGCTCACTCCTAATGATACCCACTGGTCAATACCTAACTAGCAGTGACAGATACCCCCAGAAGCAAGACTGCAGACCAGAGCCAATCGATCAGGTAAAAAAAAAAAAAAAACATATAATGATAACCTGCAGACATAATGTCAAGCCCTTGCACTGTCCCAATTGGTTGACATTCAGGTTGATGGTGTGGAGAGAAAGGTGGTCAGACATCAAAAGAAAGGTATAGCAGTGAGCTGTCTGGCTCTCCTGTGGTACTGAGAGGTTAACGCTCCCTCAACCGCTCTAATTATCCACACCGCAGCCCAAAGGAGCTCCACTGGGATGACCACCAGGCCCAGCAGCACACACTCATTCAATAACCATCAGCATAAACACCAGCTAATTGGCTTAAATTGAGCCTTATTGCATACATTTTATCAGAAGCATTTAGAATAAATACAAACGTGCACAATGGACTGTAAGAAAAAATTAATATTCATTTAGTTATGTTATGTTCTTTGAAGCATCTCAAAGATGATCAGTGAAAACAGCTCAAGGCTGCGAATGATTACAATTTTTGTTTTGTTTTCTATGTTTAGTAAATTTGCAAAAACTGAAACTTATTGGTAACACTTTATTTGAAGGAGTGTGCATAAGATTGACATGACACTGTCATAAACATGACATAACACCTGTCATGAACATGAAGGAGTCTTTATGAATGTTTATGACAGTTGTCATGAAGTGTCATTTGGTAAATAATGACACTTTTAATGCAAAGTTGCTCTAAAACTTGCATTAAAAGTCCATTAAAAGTGCCAACTTTTCATGATTTTGTAAATTATGATAATTTAATGCAAAGTTGGCATTTTTAATGGACTTTCAATGCAACTTTAAGAGCAACTTTGCATTAAAAGTGTCATTATTTACTGAATGACACTTCATGACAACAGTCATAAACATCGATAAAGACTCATTCATGTTCATGACAGGAGTTATATCATGTTTATGACAGTGTCATGTCAATCTTATGCACACCCCTTCAAATAAAGTGTTACCAACTTTTTTTCATATCGACACAAATGCCAGGATGTTCTAATCCACAGTATTTACAGGATATTCACATTACAGGTTTAAATCAGTGTTAATCTGTCATCCAGGAGATGACATGCCTGACAGATTAAAAATGATAATTCACCCCAATCCCTCAATTAAGATACAATAATATAAACATGGACAAGCAGCATTCAATGTTCCACCCTTCCCTAATCTGGAACAAACTTCTAGAAAACTGCAAAAATGCTGACAAACTGAATTACTTTAAATCAAGGCTGAAAACACACCTGTTTGGGTCTGCCTTTGATTAATAACTGGAACATCATTAGTTTTAGTCTGGATTGCAAACTTTTCATAATCTTTTTCGTTGCCATTTCAGTGTAATTTTTTATTGTTTATTGTGTTAATCATGTAGAGAACTTTGAATGCCTTGTTGCTGAAATGTGCTATTCGTGCAACATGAATAGCAACATGCAGTCATGACATTTATAATATAAATCTCATGATTATATTGATGATTAGAGGTGAACAGATGAAATAAATAAATAAAACAAACTTAGGGTTTTTTGTGAAGTTGCCAGACTTACAGAGTCATATCTCTGTTGTGCTATGACTATTAATATGCTCCATTCTCTCTGCTCTTAGGAATTATGATTTCTTAGAATTTCTGCTTAATAAAATCAATTGTATTCGGCATCCTCCTTAGCATGGTAAGTAGATCCACAATATGTGAGGTAACCTGGAGAGTCTGATCTGTATTTGGATTATTTTTATTTAGTTAAGATCACTAAAAATAAAATCTTGGAAGAAAAAAAAAAACAAGATTCTGTGAGGATTTCTGAAATAATTAGATATCTGAAGTCAGGTTTCAGATCTCATTATAGAACATTTTAAAAACTATATGTATGGAACTGTACACCAATGAAATGTCACAATCCAACATTATAGCAACCTAGTGCATTAATACAACTGGGATATAGATTAGGGACAATAGACATGCTGTACATGGTTACATTCAAGACAATTCTTCAGTGCCTTCCCACTGCTTGCTGACCTATTCCTGCTTCTCTTCTGGGATTGCTTTACATCACACAGCATCTGGTCATGCATTTCCTGTAAGCATTTTATATGAGCAAACACAAAATCCATAGCTGGATTTGAATTTCTGCTCTGGGAAAATTGAGAACTGTGACCATAAGACCAATATGATCAGTATTTTTTAATTGAAGAAGCTGGGAAGTGATCCTATTGTATGACAGATATTGTCTGTGATTTCCTGGAAATACAAAGAAACTTTTTAACTTATTTTTGCAGAGTGTTGATTAAATAGTGGCTACTCTGTGCAAAATTAAAAGTAATATAAAAGCGCTGGTCAAAAAGCTTTTATATGACTTAAATTCAAATGTAAGCCGATTGACAGATAATAACCTCTGGTCCCAAAACAGTGATAATCGCAAAGTAGCTGCCTGAAAGTAATCGACTGTTATATGACAGATCTCTGCAGAAGGAGAAAACACACACAATGTGCTTGTAAAATGTCTCACTTGTTTACAGTAAATACAGTTAAAAAAAATAAAAAAAATTCCCTTCTCACCCTCTGCGGGTGGTCTCTCTTTCATCCTCTGAGCTCGGGTCCTCTACCTGGGAGCTTGAGAGTTCTGCGCAGTATCTTGGCTGTGCCTAGAACTGCACATTTCTGGACTGAGATGTCTGATGTTGTCCCTGGGATCTGTTTGAGCCACTGCTCCAGTTTGGTGGTGACTGCCCCGAGGGCCCCGATGACCACAGGCACCACTGTGGTCTTCACCTTCCAGGCCTTCTCCAGTTCCTCTCTGAGGCCCTGGTATTTCTCCAGTTTCTCCTTTTTCCTGATGTTGTGGTCACTTGGTATTGCTACATTCACCACAACGACTTTCCTCTGTTCTTTATCCACCACCACAATGTCCGGTTGGTTCTCCATTACCATCTTGTCTGTCTGGATCTGGAAGTCCCACAGGATCTTAGGTCAGTCATTCTCCACCACCTTTGGGGGTGTTCCCCACTTTGACCTCTGGACTTCCAGTCCATATTCTGCACAGATGTTCCTGTACACTGTACACTATCTTGCACCCTGCTGTTATGTGCTGGACTGTCTCAGAGGCCTCCTTGCACAACCTACACCTTGGGTCGTCTGGTGTGGTAGATCTGAGCCTCTATTGCTCTGGTGTTTAGGGCCTGTTCCTGTGCAGCCAGGATGAGGGCCTCTGTGCTGTCCTTGAGTCCAGCTTTTTCCTGCCATTGCTAGGATTTCCTGATATCAGCCACTTCAGTTATTTGTCAGTGGTACATCCCATGTAGGGGCTTGTCCTCCCATGATGGTACCTCCAGCACCTCGTCCTCTGTTCCCCATTGTCTGAAACATTCACTGAGCACATCGTCTGTTGAGGCTTTGTCCTTGATGTATTAACTAGCTTCACTTGTCGTATATATCCCAAATGTTGGATCAGTAAAGAGTCTACTGGCAGATCACGAACAGTTGTCTCTGAAAATTTCACACAGTCACATTCACCAGAGACTGGCCTGGTCATCTGCAGTGCTACGAAGGTGGTGAATGCAAAAATGAGCTGTATGAGTACAACAGAACAACATTGTCCAACATGCCACTATTTAGATATAAAGCTTTTCAAGAACAAACACAGCTAAATCTGATTTTATTTACACTCTAACTGAAATTAAAGACAAAGTGATTAGCTTCCTAAGTCTAGAAATATTTTTATCTGAAAGCACCACCAGGTTTCTTTTTAGAAATCTAGAATTTGACTGTTCTTACACACCTTTAACCTAGCTTCCCTTTCTGTTGTTTTAGTGTTTAGAGTTTCTGAGTCAACAAAATATTATTAATAGCTTCATCTAAACTCTGTACCTGTATACTAGACTCCATCCCAGCCAAAAATGAGCAAAAGAAGTTTGTCCTTTGTGTACCACCTTGAGCTCAGATGTGATTAACCTTTTCTCAGTGAATGGACATGTTCCACAGGCCTGTAATGATCCTGTAACTACACCTTTACTTAACAGAGAATTGTTCTTGACAGGATGTCTTCATCAGTTACAGACCTTGATGCAGTTCTTTCTTTCTTTCTTTTTTTTATTTTAAAGTTACTAATCAAATTTGTGAGCATTTGCAAAGTAGTGATCTGTTTGATGAGTTCCAGTCAGGTTTGGGTGTTGGAGCTCATCATGGTATGAATTGTTCCAGATGTTGATGCCGAGGCACTTTACTGCTGGTTCAGTTTGAGGTTCTGGCCGTTGATTGGGAGGCAGATCCTTTAGTTGAAGCTGCTCTCCTGTGGAACCAGCTCCCAGCTTCAGTCCATGAAGCAGACACCCTGTCTACTCTCTAGACTAGTTGAGCTTACCTGGATTTCCTCATTCAGTCTTCAAGTCCACCACACTCCTCTTCATCAGCATCATCCTCCTGCAAGCATCTACCTGCCCCCCACCTTCGTTGCTGTCTGCTTCCACCTGCTCCAGTCTACATGGCCTGTAGTTTCTCCTCAGTTCCACACCTCCTGCTCTTCCTTCGTCATCCAGCTCCAAGTATCATGGAACTGCCAGATCAGTCTCACTCCTCCCTGGCGTCCTTCTCCGCTTCACCCAGGAAGCACAGTTCTTCATCTCAGTGATTGTTCCTGTACTCATCTCTCTGTCTTCTCAGTCAGGGGGTCTCAACCACCCTGGATCCAATAACCATCCATATTTCACCTTCTGTCAAATAAATCTTTTAAATCTTTGCTTGCCTTCTGAGAGTTTTTGTGCATGTGATGCATGTAGTGTCATGTTTTTATAGACTCCTGACCCAGTCAGGAGTTTAGCTTTAAAATGTCCCTTGTTTATTGAAGCAATGCTGCTTTAGGCTTAGATTGCTGGATCACAAATTGAATACTTCACCTCTGCTACATTCTACTTTTCTCCAAGTTTTCTTTATTTCCTGTTATTTTATCTCTGAACTTTATATTCTCTGTTTTTTCTCAGTTTGTGTACAACTGGCCTGTCTTTCAGTGTTCTACCTGGTCTCACTCCTAGACAGCCATTGTCTGAGCTATTGCAACTGACTCAGAGCTCATCTGTTCATCTGTGTCTCTCTCCTAGATTAAGCCGCAGAAGGAGCTACTACTGAGATTAATTACAAACTTTTCTTTAATATGTAAAGTACTCCTGAGTCTGTGCTTCTCCGTTTTTGTGTGTATGCTCTGTCTACTCAAACTCCCAGTTCGTCATGATATATGGTTAAGTCATAATGCCATGAAAATGAAAATGTGATTGTTATTAAAACCTCTGCGATATTTGGAGAGCCCTCAGTGTAGGTTCCTATTTAGAAGTCACTGACTAGCATGGTTTAACATAGTGTAATTATGACCTCAATACAAGAGAAAACATTTATATTTATAACAGTATTGAGTCCAATCAAATACAAAAACACTCATGCATGACATTTCAAGTCAGCTCTCAGACAAATGATCCTTTGGAGTGTCAGATAATTATTAGTGTTTTGCATGATTTAATTGATGAGGGCAGTAAAAGGAATATCCACCAAGTATTGATTACAGGTCTACTAAATCTACAACTGCTGTTTTCATCAAAGTGGGACTCATATTCACGCTCTCTGCAAGGCAAGTTGAATGATAATTCACTGTGGAATCAGTTTCCAATTTTGCCCAAAGCCAGTGCCAAAGGCAAGGCCCATGCAGCATCCCTCTGGACAACAAGCGATTCTGTTTAAGGTGTCATATCAACAAGGAAATGTTCAGGACCAGGAGAATGAAGGGCTGTATAAATACAGATATAATCATTGCAAAAAGAAAGTACACCGTCCTGCTGTTTTACACACCCTTAGTTATTGTTTATTAAAGTTAAAAAGCTGGAACTTTTATTTAAAAAGAAATCATGAGCTGCTATTGCTGTTTGAAGTAATGCACTGCCTCCAGTCAAAAACAACCAATCAGAGCCAGGAGGCGGGTCTTAGCATATACTGCTAAATGTGCTAATAGCCAGAGAAACAACTTATAGTTCCAGGAAAACCATTTATCTGCCGTCATCGGTAGCTACGGTAACAACCTTAGCATTCATGGCAGCCTCCGCTGATGAGGACAAGCTATAGCGTAGCAGAGAAGACGGGATAGTGTGTGAGCAGTGTGTACATGAGGATGATTGACAGCGCTAAGACCCTCCTTATTCTGGTTGGTTGTTTCTGATTGAGTTGTGTATTTCTATTGTTGACACTGGGATAAAGGCAGCTATATTTTTTCACAGATTATCTGTCTTTATGCCATACTATCACAACATAGTAATAGTTTTAGCAAAGGTGTAAAAAGTTATAAAACTTTTTAAAGTTTTAGCTTTAAATTAGGAGATACTTTAATTTTCTCAGCTTCCACAGGATGTAAGAGGAAATAGTATAAGCCAGGTACCACTAATAAAATCTACTTGTGTGTAAACTGTCAAATATCTGTTGGTGTGTCATTGCTTTGATCTGGAGTATAGGTTGGGATAGTAACATAACTGGCAATTGACGTGATGCTACCTGTCAGCAACTGACAAATCCCACTGGACCCCAGTTAATGGTCACAATTCATCCCAAAGCCCCTTTACTAGAGGAACTGAACCTCTAACAACACTGCAAGCTGTGGTCATAGAAATGTCAAAATAATAGAACTCAAGGTCAAATGTTGTCAGTGGAAAACTTGATATTCAGTAACACTTTATTTGAAGGGGTGTGCATAAGACTGACATGACACTGTCAAAAACATGACATAACATCTGTCATGGACATAAAGAAGTCTTTATGAATGTTTATGACAGTTGTCATGAAGTGTCATTCGTAAATAATGACACTTTTAATGCAAAGTTGCTCTAAATGTTGCATTGAAAGTCCATTAAAAATGTCAACTTTGCATTAAATTATCATAATTTACAAAATCATGCAAAGTTTGCACTTTTAATGGAGTAGTAAGCATCCCATTTTTTGTCATATTGACACTGTAAGATTGATACTCAAATCAAAGATCAATAAGTGAAGCTAGTTAAGCTTGATTTTGTGAGTAGATTCCATCGGTAGCTCTATGGTAGTATGAAAACATGTACTGCAGCATGTAAGCACCTTTGCTGTTGTTTATATTTAAGCACTTTAAGGCAAGATTTTCACAAGCTCATATTAATTAGTTTTATTACATTAAGTCCCACTTTTGCAAGTGCAAAACATGTCCATCAGATTTCATATTCACATCTAGACTTTGTGCTCCTCATCATCCTTCCTCTGGCTGTGAAAGACTTGGGTTTTAACATTGATTTCTCTGTTGTTTTCTGCAAATAACATTATAGAGCTGATATGACTCATCATTGTTTTGGTCTGGAGCCAAAACAACAGAAAAGTTCCTTGCCTGTTGCCTGTTTCAGCCTTGGTGTTGGCTGATAAGGCAAAAATGACTCACAAAATGTCTCTAGCAACACACTGAGTTTCACTACTGCTGCTATTATAACACTATTTGACGCAGGTTTGCCCTACATCCGCATGGGGGTGGAGCCAGCATCTGGCAGCCAGCAGATACACAAACATCTGCTTTAAGTTGGTTTGAAACCAGCTCAATTATTCTCAATCTTTTCTAGAGCTATCATCATTTTTGTTCATGCCTGTTTTGTTAGTTTTTTTATGATCACGTTGAACCATGTTTCAACAACTGTCTTTGATTTTCATCATGTATATTTTCATTTATTTATATTTTTATGAATATAGCTATAATAGTTTTTATATTTTTGGAAGTTTCATGTTATTTCAGTGACCATGGTGGGTTTTTGCTCATAACAGAGGGGTAACAAATATTTTGTCCATGTGTGTCGGCATTCCAGCAGCATCTGTTACAATGATAAAAAAGTTTACAGAAAACATTGTTGATTTCTCCAAAGTAAGTGAACATGATCTAGAATATAAACGAGACCTTTGTCCCCTTTCCCACAACAAGATTAAAAGATTCCAATCAACATCCAACAAGTTAGAGAACATATTTTGATCAAATGCTAACTTCTTACAGAAATCTACTGTTTTAGTCCTTCCCACTCCAGATTTTTGTACTCTCTTATTTTGAGGTACCTTCAATTGTCAATTGTTTTAATTTCCTTTCTGATAAACCCATGTGATACTTTTTACTCTTGCAACCTTGATACATAGAACATCTTCAAGCTAAGGCTGCTTCCCTGCTTATGTCTTGAATAATTCATGATTTGCAATCCAATACCAGTGCAGTGGGGATAGAGGGACTCAAGAGTTGATTTAAAAAGAATCTGATTCTTTCATCTAGTGAATTTTTTTTCTCAACAAAGTGCAGGGGTCAATTATGACTCCTCTGGCAATGGTTCGTATGAATAAAACACTGAAGGGCTCCGAAACCATGAGAGACTCGCTTCACTTGTGTAGATTATTGACGCCTCCACCACTTTTTTCCACCCTTCTTTGGGTACAAAGTACATCCTTTGTCTGCTGCCTCCTGCATGGCTCATGTTTGCATTGCTTGAGGCAAAGGACTCCTAATGTGCACCAGTGTCTTTTGGGTCCAATTATTATAATACCAAATTTATTGGAAAAACAATCACATTGAAAACAATAAAGAGATGCCACCGTCATGCATTTTAATCATTTTCTCATTTAAAATGTATTTCACGTGTTCAGCAATTTCTGGAGTTTTACCTCGTTCATCAAAGGTTCTTCTAATTATCTGCAGTGTGTAGAGGCAACTGTTGAAAAAAATAATTATTTTTTTTACATCACAAAGTAGCTCTGGCTCAGGAGGAAGAGTTGTCATCTGTAGCACAGTGGGAAAGTATTTGCTCACCTCTGTAGATTTTTTTTCTTTTGTTAGACTTAATGTTTCAGAGCATTGTCACAGTATCTGAATAAAGTCTGAAGATCTGAATAAAGTCACAAAGTAGTATGCAAATGGTGACTTCATGTATTTAATTGCACAGGTATCCCAGCCAACCAACCAACCTGGCCCCACAAATATACAAATATAACTTATTATTGTAGTCATGATTTAGCTGTGATTAGCCACAATTTATGTAATTACAGCATCTGAGTGTTTTCAGTCAGAGGGGTTTCAGATCTACTGTAATACTGACCACCACTGGAGAGCTCAGATGATATGAGCTACAGAAGCATTTAGGATTAATCGGGGACAGTACAGTGGTGCAGTGGGTGTGCTACCCACTGCAGCCTTGCAATAAGAAGGTCCTGGGATTGAATCCCAGCTTGAAGTTTTCTGCATGGAGTTTGCATGTTCTCCCTGTACATCTGTGGATTCTCTGGTACTTCCTTCCTTGAACAGTCCATTAGGTGTGTGTGCTTGGCTGTTTATCCTGTCTGTCTCTGTGATGGACTGGTGACCTGTCCAGGGTGACCCCACCTCTGACCTGATGACTGATGGAGACAGGCACCAGCACCACCCGCCCTCCCCCCTCAGG
>NW_015113429.1:193920-195598 GCF_001443285.1 Poecilia latipinna | reverse complement strand
GGGGTTCCATTTGTATCCAAAATAAGTAGAAGTCATATGTGTAGATGTGTCACATGTTCACTAAAGGAATGCTGTTATTGTCAAAAATTTCATCTGATTTATCAATTAAATGTCATTTACTAAAATAATCATTACCTGCAAGTCTAATTGCATTAATTTCCCATTGGAATTAATACAACATTTTTTAATTTACTTAAATTCATAATTTATGTGCAGTCACTTACTTTTACTTAATTTCATAATCTCTTTATGTCCCAATTAAGATGGATGAGTTTTATTATGTTACACTTCCACTCAACATTCACCTTTCCCGAATATCCCCAGTGTAGGATACTAAAGGATATTTCCATTTCTTCTTTTAATTATGAATATTTCTTCCTAATCATAATGACATTGTTCAACTGTTCGGGTTTGGAAGTACTCCGACCTCGTTGAGTACCAGTGGGTATGTTCTTTTACGTTTGCCGGCGCATCTCCCTAGAGGGAATGATGAGTGATGAGGAGTGATGAGCGGGGGGGGGCGGATTACCTCTGAAATGAAGATGCTTTTTTGGGCGCAAAACCAATCTAGTTTTATTCCTCTTACTGTGTGACCTAAAAGAAACTAAGTCATACGGTCACAGAGGGCTCCATCCATCGCCACCCAGGTTATGAAATCTAATCAATGATTGCAAATCGCGCCTCCCTTTTGCATCTTTCCTTCGTTGGGTGGTAAATAGTGCGCACCCAGTGACGCTGTGTTTCGGAATGCGGACGGGAAGCTGAGTGGTTCAGTTCCCTCCTTCGCCCAGCAGGCTGAGTCTCCGCGTTCAGCCAATCAGCGAGCGTCCCACAGCGGCTACCCGGAAACAAGTTAAAAGTTAAAAAAGGGCGCCTTGATTAAAGCAGGGAGGCCAGTTGAAGGTAAGCTTAGTTCTCGTTTAAAAATAAGTCACATAGTTTCCACTTGTTACTTTGACAGTGCGGTTGAAGAAACAAATCGGGAAGTTTCTGTGTCTGTTTCAATTTTCTGATCCCTCCTCAGAAAGCTCCCTCATTTGTGTTCATTGTCTAAAGGTTCAGTCGATGCAAGTTTTGGATTATGTGTGTTCTGCGTTATGGTTACACAATAATGTCCACACTGCCAATAGTTTCAGTATATGGAGTCATGAGTCTGTCAGAAGAGATGGAAGGTGACGGCAGGAATGCCGATGTTCAGAGAAACTTTCAGGCGGGGCCCTGACTGCCTCCCCTTCAGGCTTTATTCTGTCATTTGACTGCACTATGAAATGTAACAGCAGGGCTCCATGAACTGACCTGGTCAGGATGTTCTCTATACACTTCTCAGATGACACATTTAGCAACCTCAGTTCTAACATTATGCAATTTTCTAAGAAATTGAATCTTAAGACAAACTATTAAATCTTTAGAAGCTTTAAAAGAATTTATACAACAGGGAAAATAAGTGTTTGATACACCACATATTATATACGTTTCCCGTTTTCATTTTCAGCCATTTGCATTGCAAGGTACAGCTCAGCAGTGATTGACAGCATCCGTCTCAGACAAAACAAAACAAAAAAATCACAATATGTAATTTTTTAAATTTTATATATATATATATATATATATATAGCTGGAGAAAGCTGGACTCAAGGACAGCACAGAGGCCCTCATCCTGGCCGCCCAGGAACAGACC
>NW_015113429.1:33000-189807 GCF_001443285.1 Poecilia latipinna | reverse complement strand
TATATAATTTGTAGTTACTTGAGGTTAATTGGAGATTCTAAATTTTAGATTGATTTAAGGCCATTTGAAAACCTCTGGAAGTCAAGAAAAATGTCATCCATCCTTCAACATGGAGCATCAGTCATCATTGAGCATTTCTGCTGCTCATTGGGAGCATGTCTACATAAATATGGACGTCGTCATGACTGAAATGTTAATTTATTCTAGCAATTCAGCTAAAAAGTGACACTTATCCATACCTTATAAGTGGTATGAATAAGTGATTGTGAAGGAAAGTTCTTTTAACAGTTCAGTAGAAACCCACAGCTTCAAAAGCCAGCACCATGTCACAGAAAACATCAGAACCATGATATGTGAGCTTCGGAGAAAAATAACTGGAAGGTTCTTACTTTGACTAAGCAACCGAATTTGAGACAACTGTAAAGTCAGCAGTCTTCCCTATTTTCTTCTATAATTTCTGATGGTAGTACTGGTTATTTAAATACATTTCTTTAAATTCGAAGTGAAATTTCAAGAATTTCTTGGCCTGTAATCAATCTAATAGGTCGACTATATTATATATAGTCGACCTATTAGGTTATTTTTCAATATAACCTTTGTGTTGGTCCTTATGTTTCCCTGCAGTCTCCTCCTCACCACGGTAACCATGAGCTTCTCTCCTCATCCGCCCGGTCTCTCTGGGTGCAGCAGCATCCAGGAGCAGAGGGACCGCTGGGAGAGGAAACGCAGCCGAGCCGCTAAAGAGTTGGTGCAGACAGAGCAGCACTACTGCCAACAGCTGGAGCTTGTAACCACAGTATGTTTTTATTATCGCTCTCAGTGAGGGAGGTTTGAGCTTTTGGGCCTGTTATCAGCTTGTTGCGAATTTGAAATTTAGTAACGGCCACACATTTTGTCAATAACATAAACCCATTTTTTGGCGATCGCATGTTCAAATTTCTTTTTTCAGTAGACTGACTTCTATGCTTCTTTGTTAGAAGCCAGTGATGGAATAGGCGCCGGAAGGATTGATGATAGCTTTTGTATTTAAACATACCAGCTCATGGTGTCAAGGTATTCTAAGTTTTTGGGTATTTTTTCAAAATTATAAGAATTTTTCTATACATCATTCCTTCAGCTTAAAATCTTTTTAATGAGAGGACAAAGTGCCAGAATGACCAAAGTTTTCTCCAGCTGTGGAGCACAAAATCTCCAAAGGCTGCTATTTTCTTATTATTCATATTCGTTGGGAGATACTATTCAACCACTTTGGAGATATTTATGGTTGTAAAGTGTCAATATGTTGCCATGGCAATAGCAATACTGTTTTGCAATGCAATTGATATTCAATAAATTCTAATATTAATGTTGTATTTCAGTAATCCATCAGTAAATAAAACACAGATTGATTTCACAGAGATTAAGATGTTTAAGTCTTTATTTCAATTATTTGTGATTATTTTCTGCTTACAGCTGATGATGGAAACACATTTCGGATAAGAATCTGATTATTTTATGTCAGGCCAAGAATAGACAAAAAATAGTTTAAGTAAAATTTGTAACAAAAAAAATGCTTTCTCAATTAACTAATATGGATCTTACTAGCATAAATGCTAGTAAGGTGTTTATACAAAGTTTGAACTCTGAGTCTGTCAAACCAGCACCATAGAGAGATAGACATCTTTATATTGCACTGTGCCAACCCATTTGGTCACATAAACATACAATTATTTATTTATGCATGTATTTTTTGTTTTCTCATGTGAATTGATATTACACTACTGTTTAGCTCTACCATATCTTTTTTCTTTCTTTCTGTCTTGAGTTTAGATGTATTTAACGATGAACACGAACTGATAATTAAAATGGCACAGCAGAGGTGACAGTGTGTCTGGTCCATTCAGCATCCATCCTCTGCCTCGTGCAGTGATGAAGGGAACCTTACATAACCGCTCTACAACAAGGCCTAACTGAGCTTTTACAAATAAACCCTTAGCATTAACACCTTACCTTCCTATGGAGAGTGAATAAATAATATGTGCCTCTGTAGTCCAAATTCAATACAACTACTAGGTCTCCACCTCTTCACTAGAGGTAAATTTCATTTTCTTCATCCTATTTTCAGCTTAAATGGATTGAGATCCCAACAGATGTTGCTTTATTGTCATTTTGGCAGCTCAACAGTGCTGGTTTTGTGTGAGCTACACAGCCCACAAAGCGCTGGCTAATGGATATTTGGGTTTTTAATGCTTTCACATTGTAGCATATCACCTTGTTCCAGCTCCAGAGTTTTAACCGTCTTCTTGTCCTTTGCACAGTTTTTTGTGGAAATCTTGAAAGCCAAAGGAACCTTAAAGGAGGATGTTCGAGAAGGAATCTTCAGTTCCATCAAGTCTATTCTTTCAATGAATCAGTAAGTATTTTTTGGGTACCTGAGTATTTTGAAGAACTGATCACTGGTGCATGACTTGGTAAATTGATGAAGATTAGTCGTTTGTTATTATTACTGTGTTACAATCTTGAGGCATTCTCTTATTATATACCTATAAAATGTCACCTATGATTTATCCAGGTGATATTAATAATGTGCAGTTATTTGTTCTTCCTTGCATTTTTTTAACTCTACATTGACTTCTGACTAGGGGTTCACCGATTGCAGATATCTGGCCGATTGAAAATCTTTAACAAGCCTGACATGCTGATTCCAATTATTTTTTTTTTTGGGGGGGGGGAGTTTGTCTGAAATGTGGCTAAATATAAGGAAAGTCGCAGAGTTGGCAATTGTGGGCGAGTATTGTTAAGTACAAGAGTGCAGACATGACTAGGTGGGCGGGGTTAACAGTCAGACCTCTCTCACACAGAGCAAAAGAGGACAGTGGTTGATTTTTAGACGTTTGCTGAGGTAGAAATCATCAGTGGATGAGATCGGCTTCACATGTAAGTATCAGTTGATTACCGATTTCCCAAAATGAAGGAAATCGGATTTGGGACATGTCATCATTTTCCAAACTGGAAATCAAACCGCCACATAGGTTCTAACTGAGTGCCCTGTCACTAGGAGAAATCCGGGGTTAAAAACAGTACAAATCTTTTCATTTGTTGTCTTTACTAAAAAACTGTGACTTGAAATGGTAAATTTCTGAACATTTGCAAAACAGTTTGTCATCCTTGGAAACTGTAGCTAGTTAGGGATGAGTCTTTCTCAAGCAGGAGTTAATGGTCTGGTTTATGAATAGGATGGAACAAGAGATGGACAGACGGACTGGGGTTCTGTCTCTAGAAGCGCTGCTACTTTGGTCTGTTGTGATGAAGAAGGGGATAGGCTAGGGCAAAAAGCAATACTCTCAATTTACCAGTCTGTCTACGTTCTAATCCTCATTGACTGAACTAAGGGTAGGTAGAAATGAGTTTCCTCATCTCCTTAGTGACAGGGTGTTGAGTTCCTCCGGCTCCTTCTTGAGATTCTTGAGAATGAGCAGGAGGATGTTGTACGGTGGAGGAATGTCTGAGGTACCCTCCTGGATCTGCTGCCCCCACAACCCGGTTTTATATAAGCAATGGATGGATGGATGGATGGAAATCTTAGCTGTTGCATCTTAAATAAACTCACCAAACTGATTTTAGTCATTTTCTTAGGTCGTTGAACTCAGCTCAGCTGGCAATTATCTTGCCTTTTTGTCTGATTCATATCCAGTGTGTGAGAGAAGTTTGCTCTCCAAGTTTTTCTGGAACTTTCTTTCTTTGACAAGCTGGGCAAACAGGTGATGGGCTTTTATAGTCCAGCTCACGCTGAAGCTTCCCCAACATGAGCCCTTCAGTGGGACAGGCTTCAAAACTACAGCTGGCTAAAACAAGGTAAGTCATCTGAAAAAATACAGTTGGTGCTTGATTTTAAATAAAAGTGTAAGCAATTTCTGTTCACAATTGCACTTTTTCAGCAAGGAAAGCTGTAGAATTGTTGGTTCGGATGCATTGGACATCCATAATAAGGAGTTTAAGTTAGACTAAATGAAGGTTTGAGTCCCTGCAGATAGCAAAGCTTTCTTGTTTAGCGTGCTACAATGAAGACTGAAGTATAAATTACACACTCTGATTTATTGGATGAATGGCTCCACAGTTCCCATACATCTTCATTATGTGCCCATTACTGAATCAGTGCTTGAAACATAGTGACAGTCTATCCTGTAGGAAGTGGTCTTAGGGGAGACAGTGGTTTACTGCTAGAAATATTTAACACTACTCTTTGTTTGATAAAAGACTTGGCTCGGTTCTGACATGTGGTATTCACTAAACTCGTGTTATAGCACCAGAATTTATATTGATACTCCTTATATATTGATATATAAAGTGTATAATCCTTAGTTTCATATTTATTATAAGAACCTATCCGACTGAGAGTTTAATAAAAATCGGAAGCTGAAATTTTCCAGCCCTTGTTAGAACCCTCCTAGCTGCTTCTGCATTGCTTGATTATGTAGAGTCCACCTAAGCATGGGCCTTCATTAAAATCTATTTAAATCAACTTCACTGGTAAAGTGTGTGTGCACAAGACATGTGGTTAGAAGTGTCTGGTAGCATCATTTGATGAGGGTGTGTGCTTATTCGAAGTTTAGATAATGAGCTTGTTCACACGTGTCAAAGCCCTCTGCCAGTTGAGTCTGTTAGAGAGCCTGACAGGGTTAGCGACTGCATTCCCGTCTCCTTCATGCTGTTGTTTTGGTGAGTTCAGCAGGTGTGTTTTCTCTACAAAGTGGCTCTGTTCACTCTGAACATTGACTTACAGGAAAAGTCTCACCCCTGAACCTTGCCTGCTAAGCTACCTGTTCAAAGAAGCTCTACCTCTTGACTTTAAAAACCGTGTGTGGTCAGGCAACATCACATCTGTGATACAGATGTGATGTTGCCTTTATCTCTCTCAGGCAATATTGCACCTTAACATAAAGTTCAATGCAGTTTCATTGGGAGTTAAAAATGTGACCACATTCTGTCATGAATGGTTAACATTTTGAGCTATACATTTTTCTGTTTAAAATAGAAGCTACACAGATAAAAACTTCTGACCTCAATGTAATATCTTTAAAATGAAAGCAACACATACCAATTCAATTCAGTTTATTTATATAATACAGCAGGTCACCTTGAGGCACTTTACAACATTCAAACAGCACAAATTAACCTAATACTGTATTTCCCACATCTACTTTGTAGGGTAATAAGTTAAACTATAGAAGTTGAAATTTAAACTTTTATTCAAAGTAGTTAACACATAGAATATAATTCTTATAAATTTGTACTTTTCTCTTTCTCTCTTTATTCAAATGCTGATTGCATAAAAGAATAAACATTTGAACCCAGATGTTTACATACACAGAACAAAAAAAATCCACATTTTGTCTCATTGTCTGAAGTTAAATCAGACCAAACGTGCACCAGTTCCTCCTGCAGCAAAACAGCCCCACAACATGATGCTGCCACCACCGTACTTCAGTTAGGATGGTGTTCCAGGCAACCTTTATTTTTGGAGACATGTCCTCTGATCTGATGGGACTGAAGTGGAACTGTCTGACTGTAATGACTATCATTACATTTGGAGGAAACATGGGGATGGTTGTTGCCTGGACACCATCCTAACTGAAGTACGGTGGTGGCAGCATCATGTTGTGGGGCTGTTTTGCTACAGGAGGAACTGGTGCACTTCATAAAATAGATTCATAAATAGGCATGTTGAGGAAAGAACATTATGTGGAAACATTTAAGAGACTAGAAATTAATTTGATTTAGGTTTTAGGACCTAAAACAGTCAGACTGTTGCCAACAAAGTGCTTACACTTTCCTATATGTGTAAAAACAAACAAACAAAAAACAAAACAATGGAACAAGAAGTTTACACATGCTTAGTAAAAGTTAAATCAGACCAAACTTTTGGTATGGTTTAACTTTGGTTAAATCAGTTTAGTCTGATTTAACTTTTATTAAGCATGTGTAAACCTCTTTTATATATATATATATATATATATATATATAAAATGCTGAAACTATTACATATGAAGTTCGAAGCTGTATTAATAAAAAGTTTTGGTTGTCTTGCAATGGCCAAATTGAAATGATTCAAAGTTTTATTTTTGGTTACTTTGTATTTTACAGATCATTACTGGTCCATTTGGAGAATGGCTACATTGGGAAAGGCCTGGAAAAGTTTTCTTCACATTTGCACCACTACAACACCTATGTGGACAACATCTATAATGCCAACAAACTGCTTGGGGTAGAGACTCTGCATTTATTATGCAGCTGAGTTGGATTTTTTTTTTTAAATGTACATAATGTGCATGTACATATTTTATTAATTTCTGTTTACGAGAAATGAAACGCCTCACTCTCCCAGCTGCTGGGAGAAAGGATCTGTTCTAAAGTTCCTTTGTGCACACAGAATTCAGTAGGTGTTCTTTCCACATCTTTCTGCTTTAGCAATCAGTGTACTGCAGTTTAACAACAGATACCAAACCACTTCCAAAAGCAATTTAGTTGTCCTGGAGTAAAATGAAAAAATAAAAACAACCAAGAGTTTCAAAAAGCTTTCAGTGCAAATGTCCCAAAGTATTTGCATTGTCCTGTGTATGACCTTGAAAATGACCTCACTTAATATGTTTTTTTTTTTTTTTTTCCAGATCCAGCTGAAGAAAAATAAAGCCTTCAGACGTTTTAAGAAACTACAAGAAGCTCGACCACAGTTTAACAGCCAGAAGCTGGAGGACATGCTTCAAATGCCAGTTCAGCGAATTCGTCAGTAAGACTTCACCTCTCTGTTTAAATTAAGATTCTGGTTATTTTGTTTCTCATCATGTTGGAATTGGAAATTAAATTTGGGGATCTATTTGGTGTTTTTTTTATTATGATTATTTTAGCTTTGTGACATGGCAGGATGGATTCTTGCTGTCATGTTCACTGCAAATTCTGACCAAGCAATCAGTAGTGAGATTGAAAGTTGCTGCTATATTTCACATACACATCTTCTTCAAGGTTCGACTCATTGTGTGTTCATAGATGAAATTCTGCTTGGTAGAATAAAGGTTGTTTCCCTTTTTTCTCAAACTAGTCTGCCCATTCTCCTCTGATATTCATAAAGATATTTACCAGGTCCTATCCTGGTAAAACCAGCCTCCTGTTCTACACTTTGCTTCATCCAGAGGGTCTGGACCCTTTGCTGTTGAGAAACTATTACTTCCTGGAGGCGTGGCCTATGTTAAAGTTTTAAAGTTTAGCCAGTTGCAGACGTTTGTGACGTATGTAATGCTAGTTCAATGCTATGAAGCTAACCAGAAGTTGCCTGCGCTGTAAACAACCATTCTGCACTGCAATGAGAGAAAAGCCGATCCGAACCAGTGAGCTGCTGATGTTATTTCAATATTTGGAAGTGTTACCAACATGGACTGATGGGCTTTGTTCACTTCCTCCTTTGCCATCACTAAAACTACAGATAGACTATGATTCTAATATGGAGCAGAAAATCAACGTCATTGTTTATAACTTCTCCTTCTGTTCGCTGATTGGCCCAGTAGAAATTCTAACAGACTATCCAAGTCAAGGGGCTGCACTCAGTCTGTGCTTTAGAATATAGTAGGGGAAATGCTGTACTTGGTTCTCTGTGCCTGGAGAATACATAATACTGCCCTTTTAATTTAATAGGTGGGAGATACCTTTATTATGCCTCATCTGGCTGTATGACTGCAACATAAATAATCTAAGTTGAGGCAGAAATAATATAAAAATGTTCTGGGATTTAAAAAGTAAATACCTCCTTGGATGGTAGCACTGACAGGGTTTCGTTGTCAGACATATTTATTATTATTTTTTTTAGCTTTAGGGTTTTTTAAGTAATGGATGATGCTGCGACCCATGAGGCATCTAAGTTTCTAAGTTCTTTTCTAAGTTTGTTTTTACTGAGGCTTATGCTTATTAGGCATTACTACATGAGAGAGAAAGAGAGATAGCAAGCTTCTCTCAGTGTGAGAAGCTTGCACCATTACATTTGGAGTTGTGGGCTAAAAAGTTTGGGAACCATTATTCTAAACAACCTCTGTCACATTACGCTGGAACATTTAATGCCACCAAACAGACCAGAGTCAAACAGCCTGGTTTCGTCTCTAATGGCCTCTTCCAGTGGCACCACTGTGTCTATAAAACAAGCTAAGACTAGACTCAGGGAGGGGTGGGCTGAGAGGTGGAGACAGACATGGTAGAAATCAATGACAACTGTCAATGTTCCTGTAGGTCACGTTATCCTATGAAAAAGTATCAAGTTTGTGTAGAGTGATTATTCATCAATACAGTGTTTTGCAAAAGTAACACCATGAACTTGTCATTTTG
Source organism: Poecilia latipinna (assembly GCF_001443285.1). NCBI lineage: Eukaryota > Metazoa > Chordata > Actinopteri > Cyprinodontiformes > Poeciliidae > Poecilia > Poecilia latipinna. Next base: position 181,461 of record NW_015113429.1, on the reverse strand, counting down.
TTCTCTTACGATCACTAACTTCAGTGCAGTTTACTGAGATTTGTGTGTTAGACCAACACAAAGGAGAACATTCACATGCATGGTACTTTTCATATTTTTTTAAAATTTATTAACCTTTCAGATTTTTATTTACTTTAAAAAAATGAAAATAGTTTATTTTGAATGTAGTGTGAAGCTCTTTGGTGTTCTTTGGACAAATCGCTATACAAGTACAGTCCATTTGCCACATGGGTTTATGTCTTTGAAATATGCATATAGACTTATTAGGGATCAGATTGTCTGCATGTTTTTTTGCAGAGCAACAGTCTGCAAGGAGCTAACAATGTGCAACTATCTGGAGGGAAGTGTAACTGGGATTATGTGTGCTCTGAGTCTTGTTATTATGGCATCAATATCTCAATTTTTTTTAAACTGCATAATGTACACTATTATTTGACAGTTCACATCAAATAAACAACCATAGCTTAACAGCTTTGGGCCAAATGGCAGAGAAGATCTTCCAAAGTCTACAGTTCAATACATATCAACAGCTGTTGACTCTGGTTGACTCTGCATTTTTCTAGTTCTTCAGTTGGTTCATCTGGTTTTGTTTGTCACTCAGGTATAAGCATCTCCTCCAAGACCTGGCCGCCAACACCAGTCCAGACCACCCAGAGTTTGAACAGCTTTCCAGTAAGTATCTCTTTATTCAAATCAGTGCATGTTTTTTAGTACAACTAAAATATGGACCATCTGTATTTACATCTCCGCCTTTCATTATGTCTCTGCTAATGAATTTCTCATTAAATGCAAACAGGAGCAGCGTTAATGTGGTTTGCATCATTAGACAAAGATCATGTTTGCCTTCTTCAAACATCTTGAAGCAACAAATTAAGAAGTCTGCACAGTTAGAAACTCTGGCATGTCCTCATGACACCGTAATCTGTCTGATTGTCTTTATCTAAAGGAGAATGAAAAATGCTTTTCTTCATAACTCCCTTGTAAGTGTGAAAGCATCATTTGACTGGAGAGGAAATGAAAGCAAGAGAATACTGTGTGTACATGTGGCTCCAGTTTGACCTCATTAATTAGGAGTGGATCAGAGCATATTAAACAGGCAGTTATATTAATAAATAAAATCTTCAACATCAGCACAGATCTTGATAATGACTATTTCCAGTTGTCAAATAAACAGAAAATGTGCTTCAAGTGCAAATATACACAAGGAATTATTTATGTGAATCAATTAAAATGTGGTTGCTGGTGTGCTGCGTGTGCTTATAAATTAAAACCTCCTCTGACTCTAAAATGAAGGTACATATCTTACTGTGCCCTCCTTTTTCCTTCCTCTTCTCATTAGTATTTTTTAATCAGGGACCCTTGTAAGTGTAGCACATACAAGCACATAATGAAAATTGTTCAATGAGAAATTTCGGATAATTTTAGCAAAACTGGATTAAGCTAACGAACAGAGAATCACAGGAGACTTAACTGTTGTTTCCATTCTGTATCCGTTTGCTTTCCTTCTTCTTTATCCCCTTTTCCCTGAAGCATTACTTTTCTATTCCTGCATATAAAGGCAGGATTTAATTGGTGTACCTGCACTGAGTTTTCATGGTTGCAAATTTTATGACCTGAGTGTCTGGAACACAGTTGGACTTGAGCGGTGCAGCTCAGGTTCTAATCTGTGAAGTCTGATAAATCTTTGTACTGGATCAAACACAACTGAAGAAAAATGTGGAATAAAGAGTTGCAGCAGGTGGAAGATAAATGTGGAAACCAAGGCAACAAACAGTCCTACTGCTGTCAGTAACTGTTGAAATAATCATATTTTCTGTTGTTTTTATTTATTTTTATTGATAAACCAGATATTTTCATAAATTGCTTCTAAAGCCTTTATTTTCTGTTTTGCTTCTTATTTGGTTTGTTTTTCTTAATTTCTTGTATGAAGTTAATTTTCATAGAATCACAGCTTTTTCTACCGCCCAGAGAATCAAAGCAAAGATACTGAAAGTGAATGAAAACGTCCCAGAGTTCACACGTTTGCACTACAGTAGCAGGAGGACGATGGGAACGAGGCCTGCAAAAGTCTTCTCAGGCTTAGTAGTTCTAGTGATAGAAGTACTAAATTAAGTTTTAATTTATTTTTTATTGTTGGTAGTAAGCTAGTGTTTAAATTATGCAAAGTGGATTAAAATCTAGATTAGTGAGAAATTTGCATCAGACTTTACTTTTAAATCCAAATTCACTGACTGCGTTCATTACTGGGGCGTGTCCTCTCGGTGGTTTCATAAAATGAATCTTTTTATTTCTCTTTCCTGTTGTTACCACTCACATAATTTCTGAAACCTCCTGAAGCCACCAGTCCTGGTTGAGATGATCACGTTAAAGCCTCTTCGTTCCTTCTCTTAATTCTTTTTGTAAATGCACTTTTTGGAGTAGGCCTGGCAGGAGCAAGGGGCTGATTCAGCACCACTGACTAGACTTTGTGCACTCAGGTCCCATGTTAGCCTTCTTCTTTCAAGTCAGAGGCTTTGTTCTTTCCCAAGCGATCCTTGGAGAAATGGAACGTTTGCAGGCAAGGCGTTTTAACTTCAAAGTCGTTGCATTTTTAACTGATGCACAGTAGAGTTTATGTAGAATGTTTCTTCTAAAAACTGTACAGGAGAACATTGTCTGCATGTAGCTTTTACAGATGATATTTGTTATTAAGTTGGGAAAACACTGCGAGCACCTTTTTCAGTTGTACACTGCACCAGTGTCCAGTAGTTGAAGACAGCCAGCTGCTTTGCACAAAAACAAAACATGAATTTGTAAACTTGTGAGGGAAAAAACTGTTTGTCACTTGCTGCCAGTGACAAAGAGGAGGGCTTAGGGGTGAAAGCAACAAACTGGGGCATTAATACCCCAAATGATATGATGGTTTCTTCTCTAAACCACAGGGGCCAAATCCAGCCCAACAGGACAAGATAACAGTTCTGTGCTTAAATATTGTTTAATCAGTCAAGTTAAATCAGGTTTTATCTGTATGCTGCCAAATTACATCAGTGTGAAAAGATGTTCAATATTATTTAACTTTAAGAAGTACTTACTGAAGCAGACATAGCTATTTATTAATATTTTAGCAGTTTAATGGTTTTTATCAATACATTCTGCCACACCAGGAGGACATTCATGATCTTAATGAGTCTGACACTTTTGCTATAAGCTACTTACTGCCTGAGCGAGAGTTTCCTTGATTCAATTGGCTTTAAAGGTCCACTATTATGCTTCCTGCAACAAGCGTTCTGTGTGGTATCCAAAATATATTCATTACATTTAATATACAAAATCATTCTCAGATATTGAGATTTCACCTCATCAGTTCTGCCAGTTTTGACCTCATCAAGGAATGCAATGTTTTATGGCTGCATCACAATTATGCAAATGAGCTGCTGCTGGCCAGGCAGCATTAACAGACGTTTCAGATGCATCTAACTTGAGTAAATTTGATTTTAATCAAATTTCAACATAATTTTCACGACACAACTTTGGTTTTACCATTTACAGACAGTTTTATTGCATCGCTAATTTCCAACATGATTTACAGTCAGATTACTGTAAACAGAGTTCCTACAACCTGATTTCCTGAAGATTTCTGCTTACAGCTAAGCACACATCTAGTTTGTAAGCTCTGTAAACTTTTATTCCACAGGCTAATTTTACTCAGCTCTGGAAAAAAATTGCATAGCAATTATGTATGATTCCTGCAGTGGATGATAAAGTGACATCTGACCTCTGCTTTGTTTAAGCACTTGTGCCATTACTTGTAACTGTGACGTCATCAATCCAGTCAGTATGATGTTCCTCTGATGGTTTGATGTTGTAAATCCTTTAAAGAAATGGTTTTTTTTAATACCCCATTCTGGCCAGGTTTAGCTTTTACTGTACATATCATACACATAAAAACTAACTTGAAAGCAGCTATTGCATTATGGGACATAAGGATCCCTGTGGTGGAGACCAGCATCCCTAATTAAAATAACCATGGTTTGGTGATTCTGAACACACTGTTCAGCAGACCATCACACCTAATCAGGACTGTTTGAATATTTTCATTTTCATTGCTCAGTAGAGTTCCTGACAGGAGCTTAATGAAATCAGGTTGTGTTAGTCTGTGATCTCATGAAGCCTTTCAAAAACTGATTAGAAATGTTATTGCTAAAAACTAATAATAATCCAGTTTAATTTTTTTTTTAATTTTTAAGATGTTTTGTACATTCTAAGAGAAGACCAGCATGATCACTGTTCAGAACTCATCAGTATTTGCTTTTGTCTTCACAATGGGCTGCTTATAATATTTGCGTTCATCTGAACATATATCTGTACCTATATTTGTGAATGTGACAACATAACTATGTTAATCAATTTGTTTCAGTGAAAACTATTTAGAAAAATCTAAATTATACTTTACCAGAGTAGTGGCAAAATGTAGACATGATGTTGGGTGTTTTCTTCTGTTTACAGAATTGTTTTTATGATTCTGTAATTGATGAATGCAGTACAAGAAGCAAAATACACAAGATTATTAAATGTACAGATGGCCTGCCGTAGCTATGCACCAAGCAGCTAACTGCATTCACAGGAAACTGACGATTCCTAGACTTTATTGGGATTCCTATTTATGTGACTTTAAACTGCATGAACAATTTAAAGGGAAATATTTAACTTTCAAAAAGTGTGATGTACTCTGAGAACAGACTCGGAGCCATTGCTGGCCAGGGTGGAATGCTGTTTGGGGTCGGAGTAGCCAATTTACTGTTAGTGGTTATTTGAGTTACTGTTGCCATTTTATTATCTTGGAGCCATCTGCACTCTTCTGAAATCAGCAAGACCTTTTCCACCTCTTTATATGTGCTTACCATGTTCTGCAAACTCTGCCAGTTGTTCCAGAACTTCTCCCACCAGCCATTTGTTGGGTCTTATATCCTAGTCTCATATTACTTTTATAGCTATCACTGCTAATTTGCTAGAGAGATTTTACCTGGACCATTTACTGCTTCACATGTTTTTGAAATGTTTTTTCTTAACCAAAATATTTAGTTTTTTCTTACATGTTTCATTTGACACAGAAATGTGTGCATGCCCACAATATGTTTAGAAATATATTCATTTTGATTCAGAAAGAGCTCACACACAAGTTTTGTGAATGTCCTCCTAATACACTTTATGTCTTTGATTTCTGTAGGAGCCTTGGTCGCTGTGTGTGAAGTGTCCCAGCGTATCCAGGGCAATGCTCAGCGCCATGAAAACCACCTGCAGCTCTGCAGAGTGCAAAAGCTGCTGCAGGGCCGGAAGACGCGGGTGCTGGCTCCAGGTTGGATCCTCCAATGACGCATTCCTTTCATCTTCTTCATCAATTCCCACCATCCCTCTTATACATTCCTGAATCTGTTGCTCAAAGTCCTTTGAGACACAAAGGACACAGCTAAACTTAAGCAGGGCGACGGTATGTCAGCACATGGGGGTTCATCTGGTTTGAACCCCCGCTCACTGTTGTGTCCTTGAGCAAGGCATTTCACCAGTCTTCCATGGTCAGAGTGCCTGATGGCAGCCATACTTCTGTCAGTCTGCTCCAGGATAGGGCATTGGCTACACCGTAGCTCACCAGCATCAGTGTGTTTAATGCATCTGAATGACTGAGCACTAAGAAGGCTGATAGCCTTGCGTGCTTCGCAGGATTTTATGACTGTTTTTTGTGTTTGCTCTCTGTCTGCTGGCAGGTGTATGTGTTTACCCATGTGTGTGTGTCATTGACAAAGTAGAAGCATGTGTTTTTATCCAGCGTTTGTCAGACTTGTGGTTAGTGCTTTTGAAAATTTGCGCTGAAGTCATGCAAACCGAGCGAACTGCATGACTTGGCGTGCGCACCCTCACACTCAGTTCAGTGTGTCAGGTAGACGAGTGACCACTAGGGGCAGAAATCACTCACAATGTGGTCTACTGTTACTAGAAAGGTTGATAAAATCAAAGGCATTCACTGTGAATACCTACAATTATTATATCGTAATCTTCTTGGAGAGGTAAGGAGGAACATTACGCCCCCCACCTGGATAATGGTAGGGGAAACATTGTAGATTAATATAATAGCAAAATCTAAAGGGTTCTAAAAAGAAAAAAAAACGTTTATATGTGCTTATCATTAAATACGCAGCAGAACCATTGAACTGTCTTTGCTTGTTTTGACTGTATATCTTTCACTACTGGAAAATACTTTAAGTAGATACAAGTTATGAAAGTATTTCAATTAATGAATGAATGTACCTTTACCCTTCACCTGCTTTCTACCTTTTAAATTTATTTCCTCTCTTGAGATGCAGTTCATCCAGTGCTTTGTGGAATGGTGGCTCTTTTCTTCCTGCCACTCCCCTTCTTTTTGTTTGCCTCAAGAGAATTAGGCCTCATTGTAGCGCTGCTCGCCCTGCCAATCTCCCCCAGGACCAATTAGAGTCCGGCTTCATCTCCCAGACCAGAAGATAAAAAGAAAGCCAGAATGTGTGTTTCTCTTAATGTGTGTGTGCGCGTGTGTGTGTGCGTGTGTGTGTGTGTGTGTGACGGCATGTGCATGTGTGTGCATGCGCTTGTGTGCGCCTCTGTGTGTACTTGTTTACGTTGCCTATTTAGGACCTTTTGTGATGTATTTAGTAATCTCCTAAAGACCTCATGGTGCAGAAACACATTTTAATGGAAAGGGGTTAGGATTAGAGGTAGGGTGTAAGTTAAGTTGATTATGGCTAAGTCTATTCATATACTAAAATGAATGGATAGGATATACTGTACAAACCTGTGTTTGTCATTGTGGACATGCAAGCTGCTTTTAAATCAGCTGAGGCTGAGAGTGAACGATGAATAGCAGCTCATGTCTCTAATGCCAATGTGAAAAGTTTTGAAAGCTTCCTCTCATCCAAGTTCTCAAGCCTTTGCAGTGCACAGGCTCCATTTTAGTGAATAAAGCTCTGGTCCCACCAGGCAGACTTCAGAGGTGCAGCAGCACCTCCCCACACAGCAACCTCATCCTGACCCATTCTCCTTCCTCCTCACCATCACCACCTTTAATGTTGGAGAAAGAAAAGCAGTGCCTTTTACAGATCAGAAGCATCAGAGCCCCTCTAACATATTAAGTAGCTTTGGAGGACAGGAGAGGGGCAATTGTGGGACTCAAAGCCTAAATCACTAAGGCAGATACAGCACACTGTCGTGTGTTTTTATGTCTGTTTTTGTATTTGTTACTGAAGTCCTAAATTTTCTATGCAAGTAATGAGGTTTGATTGTCCATGCATCTGCCAATTTTTTCTCCTTAACTTCAATTATTTTTATTTTTCATTTGAAAAATTTCAGGACATGTCATGGTTTAAAAAATAATAATCTGAGATTGTTTTTTTACCTATATTCATCTCTGATCACCCAAGTATTATTTTTTCATTTTAAGTCAGAAATCTTATCTTTAAATTTTACAAAATAAATTCTTAGTTTTCTTGAAGCCCAATATAGAAGCTCAGTTATCCAAACATATTTATGGAAATGTTCATATTCTAGAGCCAATGCCAGACAAGCTGATCTACAAGCTGTAATTGCATGGAATCATTTTTAAGTTGGGTTAGTTCAAACCTAACCATGTGGGGAAATGAGCGTGGTTAGAAACAACCCTGAGATGCCATACGACCATAACGTTCTTCAGCTGCGATTTTGGCCCGATCTGGATGGGTTCTGTTGAGGTTAACTTGAAAGGATCAACCAAAGAAGCTGATCACATCATGAAAGGGTTAGCCATTATTTTCTGTTGTTTTCCTTTAGATCTTTGTCTTAAATAGTTGTCGACAAGAATGGTAAGTTTAGTTCATTCTTCTAGAGTCTTTGGTTTGTCTAGGTAGGCAGGCTCATTCTTAAGATTTTCATTTAATGCCTGCATGAGAGTTCCATCCAGAAGCTGCAGCTAAAGTCTGAAAACGTTTTGTAAATTCTGCCACTGATTTCTTGGCTTTTTAATACTCTATGGTGGGTTAGTGTAGCTGTGTGCTGCTTTACCTGCATCTGATCGTCTTTTTTTACTGCAGTGAGCCTCGATGTAACCAAACTCCGTCAAATATGGCATTGTTTTTATGCCATATTAGATTCGTCGTGTTGATGCATTTTGACATGGTTCACCCCGAGGTAATTTTCCGCCGCAACACGCAAACTTCCCCATTCACTCAGTGCGTTATAGTTCCACACGACATCGCTTAGGATTTGTTGCTGCGGGTTTGCGAAGTGTGAAGGAAAGAGCTGCACAGGCAGACTGCGAAATGAGATGTAGGTGATCGGTTTGTGTGATCGGCAACACGAGACCGTGATCGGCGATCACCGATCATACACTTTTTCAAGAAAATCGCCCGATTATGATCGGTGGCTGATCGATCGGCGCACCTCTAGTTTAAACTCGTGAATTTGAAGTAATAAAATAATTCTCATGTGAATCTTCTCTTTTAATGGGTACCTGCTGTAGTGCTTTTATCTCAAACAAGCTAATTAGATTTCAGAAAGTGTTTATTTCATATTTATTGAAACAGTCATTTTTCCAGTGAAACATGTGAGAAGTCATGGCATGTCTCTTTCTTTTTGAAGCACATTGCATTTATAAGCAATGTGACCCATTCTTGGCCCCACCTCTTAATCTCAGTGGGCTTGTCTGCTGCTGAAAATGTCCTTCCTGAGCCCAAAGGCAGAGCTGCAGTCACTCAGGCTAACTACAATCACTTTGGCGAAAATGACTCTGGACCCAGGATAAATTTTCATTTTATCTATCTAAATGTCAGTTCTCTGCTTATTAGCTGTCATCTTACCGCTGCCAATCAAAGTAAAAACATGAGCTTTTCTCTTGGTGTAGGCCACATAGGCAGTTAAATAGAAAGATAAAAAAAAGAGCTGCAACAAATACAATACATATATATATATATATATATATATATATATATATATATATATATATATATATATATATATACTGCATCTTCTGCTACATTATGCTGTTGCCCATAGCCAAAATCAGAAAAGAAATTGAGCTAAAAATGATTTATTTGGATTTTTCCATGTTCAATCTTGATTTTTGAATTTCCAAATAACCCACGTCCTGAAGAGAAAGTAAAAAAAAATTTCAACCAATCATCTCCATTCCACAGGAAGATGGTTCATCCGTGAGGGTTGGCTAAACATGGTTCCTCCAAAGGGCTCTGAGGCGAAGCCCAAGATGTTCTTCCTGTTCTCTGACCTCCTGCTGGAGGCCAGACGCTGCAGCCCGCTGTCTCTCTCCAATGGTGAGAAGTTTGTAGGCCAGCATGCCTACCCGCTGCAAGACGCTGCTGTTGAAAAGGTGTTTGGCCACACCAGGAGCCAGGGAGGACTGCTCAGTGTAAGTTCTTTGGCATGAGAGGTTTGTTTTTAGTTTTTGAAAACACAAACAGAATTATGATTTTTTTTTTCTTTTTTTATGTACTCTGCAATACACAGAAAAATGTAACATATTAATTAAACAAAATAGCTGTACAGATTGTAAAGATCAGTTCAAACGTTGTTTGCCTATTAGGTTAACTTCAGTACTCAGTCTCTCCAGAGGATGGAATTTCTTTGTTTTTTTTTTTAGTATTATCCATGCAAGTGCGTTATATACCAATTAAAAGATGCTTGGTAATTATTCTCGGGTGGGGAGGGTTTTTTTTCTTGAGTTGTGAAGTGTTAATGTCAGTGTAAATGATTTAAGCCAGGCATATTAAGACCTAGGCCTTACAGGCCAGATATAATTGGATCCAACCCACGAGGTAATTTCATACATTTATTAATAATGTAATGCCAGAAAGAGTTCACAAGCTGCTTGGGAAAGTTAGACGCAAAAAGGAAACTTATGGCACTTTCCACTTGCCAAGTAACGGCAAACCAAGAGCACATTTTACTAATAAACTGATCATGTGTAGTGACTTCACATGGAAAAGCATCTGAAACTCTATCATAATACATTAATTTTTACACACTGACTACCATTTGTTTTAACTGTCAATATAATGTGCAAAATCTTAAATGTATGCATGATATGTAAAATAAAAAAGGATGAAGTGCTTTGCTACTAATTGTCAAAACTATGACAACTACATAGCAAGGAAAAAAGTTTTTAATAAGAAAAATAGTGAGAGGGAGAAAATAAAGCACAACAGGTGGATAGTATGACTAGAAAAGCTCTAAGTTCAGTTTAGTTACCATTTTACTCTGTAAAGAGGAGAGAATTAGAATGTGTAATTCCACCATGAGCCAACAGTTTATTCATGTTATGGCTCTTTATTCTTTTAATAAGAAAACATTCAAGCAAGAGCAATAAAAGACTAAAAAATAAAGGAACTGAGGGAAGAACTCAGGGTCTCCAACACCAAATGCACCACTAGCTTCACCGCTCCCTAGAATTCCTCTATTTGTTGAGTTTTTGTGCAGCAGCTTTGCAAAGCAAAGTGCAGGTGGAGCAAATCTCCCACCTCTGTGTGGAGGTGCGAACTGCTTGGAGGCTCTTGGGCAGTGCTCAGGTCAAAGTTGAAATGTCCTCAAATTTTTACTCTGTGCACAGTTAGGGATATTTGCATGACGTCTATCCAAAGCTCTTCCTCTGTCTCAATATACCATGTTTAGTTGAGAGCAGCAGCATCTGTGTTGTTTTTAGCTTGGCTCCACAGGGTTCACTGCAGTCTCCTACAGAAAGCTCAGCAAAAGCTGTTTTTAGTCTGGAAGTCTAAAATACATCTGTCTGCGAATTCTTGCTAGCACTGCATTGCTATGCTAACTTGGTATGCTTCAGAGGATGTTTGTTTCTGTTTTCTGGTCAAGAGCTAAACTTGTCAAATTTTGTGACGTCTTCTTCAGGCTTTTGGCTCATTATCTACCATCCTTATTGATTAATGTGATCAGAAGCATGCTGTATCACTACATTAATAGTTTTTGTGTGAAACAGCATGTAGTCATTTGGTGCTCAAAGACATTTTTACATGGGGAATTGAACTGGCAACCTTCTTGTCAGAAAACTACTTTATTCTGTCATGAGTCTGTGCCTTTCCTGTGCCTGGGGGGAAAAATGATTTCCTCACATTGGACTGTGCCCCAAGGACAAATAGATCAGGTTTTATGTCTGTCTTATTGTGAGGATTAGTGTTAAACAAGTAAGAGGTAGAGTTAAGCTTAGAATAAGTGACCAGGAAGTGAATAAAATCCTCGTGTGTGCGTGTGTGTGTGCGTGCGTGCGTGTGTGTGGGTGTGCACGCGCGCGCGTGTGTGAGAAAGAGAGAGAGAATCATCTAGTTGCTGGATCCGATTAGGTTGCAGATCCATCTCTTCTGGTCTTCCAGTAAATGCATCTTCCTCAACCCCACTCTGCCATCTCCCTGCAGCTTATCTAATGGTAGAAATGGCATTTCATTAGCCTCTTATCCCACAGTGCCCCGCATGCATACGCAATAGCTTTACACATAATTTCTCATAACGACACATTATTGATCCTGGGCCCCTACCTGAGCTAGAGGAAAAGGGCTATCAGCACTCCAGGGCCCTCATCATGCAGGACCATGAGGAATTAAAGCTAAATTAAATTTGACAGCTGTAAATGCCATGCCAATCTATATGCAAAGTTAAAAAAATAAATAATAATTTTTTATTAAAAATTCTGTTTTCTTCTCTCCTTTCTTTTTTTTCCTTTCCCCTTTTCCTCCCGTTGTTTTGTCTTGCTTCTTTCTCTCTGTCTGTCCTGACCTTCCCTGTCTCTCTCTCTCCTCCTGCTAATATTCCCTCACTCCTTAAGTATTTTCTCACATCTCTGACAGATTCTCTTTGATGTATAAATAATTAGACTAAATTATGTGCAGCGATCAGGATTTCTGCTTTGCTGTTCCTATTACACAAAATAATTTCTACCTAAGAGGATCAGATTTCCTGTCAAATCCCTAATTACCGTGCTGCAGTGGAGCTGGAATTTATTTATGCAGGGGTGGGTGCCTAATATTATGAAGCAGTCTGCTCATCCTGACTCGCTGAACTCTTTAGTAAGACTTATGTTGATATTACATTTGAAAGATTTTGTTTAAATATGCAAATAAAAAAAATACATCTCCCTCTGTCTAGATTAAAATATAATTATCCTTCATGAACTTTCTGGTCAGTCTCTAGTCAATGCCTCGCAGATTACTTTATCAATGTTATGTAACCATTTAGAAAATAAAACTATAATTTTTCCTGGAAATTTCACCTGGTTACAGCACAATCTTAACTAACTTTCCTTCCAAGCATTTTTGTTTTTACTGCAAATGTCACTTTGAGGCTTAGTTCTGCTAATTTCTTATAGAAACAGCGGGTTTTTTCAGGAGTAATATTGGCTTGATCTGGGCTGCCCCCTACTGTCTGATCTCCATCACTGCAGGCAGGTGTTTCAGCTAAGAACAAGCTTTTGGAATAAGAAACTGATGTGACCCAATTGGCTCCAAATGTCCTTTATGTTCTTTGGCCTGTTAAGCAAACAAACCTTTCAATATGAGGCAAAAACTAAGCTTCAATTCAAAACAATTTATGTTTTTCGAAAGACAAAACATCCAACCCAGTGTTATGAATGAAGGGATAAATAAGGAACACAGTCTAAAATGCAGAATCATTGTTTTCTGTTTCACAGTTTCCCGTGGCATTGGAATACTGTCTCAATCATTTTATAGATTTATTTTTGATATATTTTATTACAACCTTATATTGCATATTATGCACTACAATACTCCCATTTGAAGTTGTGTTAGTAAGATGTTTCTCTATTTTTAAAAAGAATACACAAAAAAATGCATTATTTGATAGAATCTTACAGGAGTTGGGTAAATACCAGAGACGGGTAAAGAAATGAAGTTGTAAAAAGTGTCCTGAAGAAGCATTTTTCCATTTTTTTAAAAATGTTTTTAATAGTAATGTTTGTGGAGGTTGGCTGCACTGACATGCACTCACACACATAGAGAAAAAAAAACTGTGAATAAGTTGAACATCCATTTTTATTGTTAGTTTTAAAATTATCATAATAAAAACCTAAAATTTTAAGTTACTGATGTGACAAGACCACAGGTCTGTCACTCCTGTGACAAGACCTGTGGTCCAGTCTAAAAATAAGCCTGCTTATTTTTAGAATGGACATCACTACTTGGTAAAAAAAAAAAAAACTCCAGACCTGGAAATATGGAAATAGACAGGAACTGATTAGGAACTCGCATCTTCATCAGACATCATGCTGCCATTAACTTTTTCTTCCCATATCTTCCTCCAGCTGACCCTCCCCAATGCAAAACTCCTGCTGATGTCCAGTAACCATGACGACCTCAATGACTGGTATCAGTGCCTGAGCTCAGCCATAAGGTATATAGCTGCCACACACACACACACACACACACACACACCAGGTGTTGCCTTTAGCTTTGATTGTTCAAAAATTAAATAGCTCTTATTGACTTGTCTACTTTTTACCCTGTTTAAACCCATAAAGTGATTTATTTCTTGCTAAAGAGAATAAACCAACATGAATACCGGAGAGCTGTCTATAGGAGAACAGACAGCCATTTTGAAGCTGAGAAAAGAAGGAACATCAATCAACCACTGGACAAACATTGGGCACAGCAAGCACAACAATTTGGAACTGTACTGAGCAACAGACGTTGAACAGGTCTGCCAAGGAAAATAACAGTAGTTGATGACAAAAATATTATGAGAGCTGTGAAGAAAAACCTCAAAACATCAGTAAGTGACATCATCAACGACCTCCACAGTGCAGAGGTGAAGGTATCACGAACCACTGTTCAAAGAAGACTCAGAGCAAAAATATAGAGGGTATACCCAAAGAGGCAAACCACCTATCAGTGGTAAGAATCAGAAAGCCAGGTTACAATTTGCAAAGAAGTACAGAGATGAGCCAGAAAAATTCAGGAACACAAACTTAAGGACTGATGAGACCAAGATCAGTTTCTACCAAAGTGATGGTAGAAATTGTGTGGAGAAAGAAAGGAACTGCTTTTGATCTGAAGCACATAAGGTCATCGGTGAAGCATGGTGGAAATAATGTCAAGGATTGGGCTTACATGACTGGTTCTAGAACAGGCTCATTCATTTTTATTGATGCTGTAACTGATGATGACTGCAGCAGAACAAAATCCAAAGTGTACTGAAATATTTTGTCTGCCAACCGAAGGAGAAATGCATCCAAACTAATCGGGACAATGGCTCAAAACATACTGCCAACAAAACAAAGGCCTTCATCAAGGGAAAAAAGTGGAAGGTTTTGTACTGGCCAAGTCAGTCATCTGACCTTAACCCAACAGAGAACACATTTCACCTCCCGAAGGGGAGACTGAAAGGAGAAAAGCCCCAAACAAACAAGAACTGAAAGAATCTGCGGTAAAAGCCTGGAAGAGCATCACAGTGAAGAATGCAACAGTTTGGTGAAGTTGATGGGTCGCTGGCCTGAGGCAGTCACTGTAGGACGTAGGGGGGACAGTGTGGACGGCGGTAGGAGTTCGCCTCACAATCAGTGGATCACTGGTTCGATTCCTGCACCGCCATTGTTGTTTGTGTCTTTGGGCAAGACACTTCTGTCAGACTGAACACTGCAGCCATGTCAGCATGTGAATGTGTTCCATTTGATTTAAAAGATATTATAAATAAAATGTATTATTATTAAATGTTACATATTATTCACGTTAACATTATTTTCCCTTTACTTTTGCTCACCTAAAAATGCTGTGGTGTAATGCAAATGGTGATATAAACTAATTTGCGTAACACATCCACATGTAAATACCAGGAAATAAAAGCTGACATTTTATTTCCTGGCAGTCCGTTGACATTCTGAACTCTTGTCTCATGCTCATCTTTTGATCTTAAACCCAAATATCTTCAGTGTACAACAAAACCAAAGAATTTGGCTTTGCTGTTCCAATACTTTTAGAGGGGACTGCAAGTATTTTCTTGTCTCCAGTGTAGTAAGACATGTCGTTATTACCAGATCACTACCAAATGTGACTAGAAGTTGGACTTTCCAAACCTTTGTATTTCTCTCCACTACTTTTGCAGGGTTTGTTCCCTCAGTTTGATGCCATATGTGTGCACAAAGGTCCTCCATATTTATACAGAACAGAGTCCTTCAACAAACACTAATCTGGCATAATGCTGAATGTGACCGTTGATGTGTTTCCAGGAAGCTGCAGTCTAAGCACACAGTGGTTCTTCAGAGAGATGAGCGGTGTGGCCAACCTCTCCACCCAGCTGTGGATCACACCAATCCAGGCAGGAAGAGAGACCTGGTGAGTGGAAAACTGTCAGAAACTTCCTCATTGGAGGAAATTCTGGCTTTTAATTCCAGTCAATTTTGTGCTTCAGTAGTTTTAATGATCTTCAAAGGGCTTGATGCATGTACATATCAGTGAATATATTTATTTCATTTAATTTTCACAATTCTGGCTTATAAATAATAAAATTCTCAAATTCAGTTTGGCCGAAAATTGTAATATTACATTAGACCAATAAATGGTGTTTTAATACAGAAATGGGAGCCTTCTGAAAACCATGTACTGTACAATCTGTGCATTTCATACTTGGCCAGACCATAAAGAAGATCCTGCAAACTGTAAATTTGAAATTAATTTATTTGTTTGTCTGGGGGAATGCATTTTAGTTAACATTTCTGTAAATGTGCCGGTAACACTTTATTTGAAGGGGTGTGCATAAGACTGACATGACACTGTCATAAACATGACATAACACCTGTCATAAACATGAAGGAGTCTTTATGAATGTTTATGACAGTTGTCATGAAGTGTCATTTGGTAAATAATGACACTTTTAATGCAAAGTTGCTCTAAAACTTGCATTAAAAGTCCATTAAAAGTGCCAACTTTGCATGATTTTGTAAATTATAATTTAATGCAAAGTTGGCATTTTAATGGACTTTTAATGCAACTTTTAGAGCAACTTTGCATTAAAAGCGTCATTCTTTACCAAATGACACTTCATGACAGGTGTTATGTCATGCTTTTGATAGTGTCATATAAGTCTTATGCACACCCCTTCAAATAAAGTGTTACCCTATAAAGATTGATCATCCAGTAAAACTGATCATCCAGTTCAGGTTGAGGCTGTTTCCTGTCAGCCACCTGGGACAGTCAGGCTGCTCTGTGTTTAGCTGTACTGTCATTTCTACATGCTTGGTCAGAAATTAGTTTCCCCTTTCCACTCTGTAAACTAAATCCCGCCTCTGCCTTCAGGCCAGCGTTGAACCCTCAGAGCACGCTCAGAAGTCAGTGGGTGAGCTTGAGTGCAGCGCCCCCAAGAGGACAAAGCAGTCCGTCGACGTAGAACCAAGGTAAGGCCCTTGTAACTCCGCAGATCTGAACATTCCACAGTGAAGTTATATTCTCTTTTGCTCTCTCGGTTGACAGTTTCTGCTTAGAACTTTGGAATAGCTTTATTAGCTGGACAACAAATATATCCTAAAAACAAAGGAGACATTAAATAAATTATTAATCTGATGGAAAAATATAAGAATGAAAAGAAAATGTAATGTTTATTGGTTCGAAATAAACTAATAAACAATACAAATTTAAAAAATGGTGTTTTTATGACTTTAGGTTTTTATAATATAAAGCACTTTGAACTGTCTTGTTGCATAAATATGCTATTAAAATAAACATGATTGATTGACTGAAGATTGAACATGACTATGTGGGTGTGTTACAGCAATATTTAAGTTTTCTATTCCTAACTTGTCTTCTGTTCTGTGTGAGACGGTTTGATTGAGAACATTCTCTCTGTGCCCAGCAGTGCAGAAGCCTCCTCTTCCAGCTGTGTGATCCTCTGATGGGTTCCTTTGGTCTCAGATGATTGTGGACTCTCTCACCTGCACATCTTGGTTCCACACCCATGCTGTCCTCTAAATCAGCTGCACTGCCTGCGTCACCCAGATGTTTCCTCTTTGTTTACTTCAGCCTCAGAGCTTTTTATTATCACTAACCTCAGCTTTCTCCCTTCATGTCATATATTTTTTTCTCTTACCGACAGATCAAATAGATCTGCAGTTAACTGTGAGCTCCTGCTGTTGCAACCTTAGCAGTGAGTCACATAAACAATAATCATGAGATAATTAAACATATAGCACTATATGCAAAAGGTTAACATCATGTAAACGATGAACTCTATTGCTTGATTGACTTGATTCAGCTAATATCTGTTTCTGTGTTCTGATGAAGAATGTATGCCTTTAACTATTAAAACCAGAGAATATGAACTGATGGAGAGTATGGGGTTCTGCTGCCATGCAGCTGCAGGATAACTGCTCACTTACTGCTCTTTCCTGAAAGTTCCTGTGGTGCGTGTCAGAAGGTTCTGTGTCTATCTGCATCCGGGCAGAACAACCTGGTTAACAGATATGGATCTGGAACATGTTTTCCTCCCTTTGTTCTACCTTTTTACAGAAATTCTACAAATATTACCTCTATTTTGTATCTTTATATTCCACACTGAGTCTTTTTATGCTTGTTTTTGCTACTCAACATGCTATTTAAAGCTGTTACCCTGGTTTCAAATGAAAATGATCATTTCCTCATAAAATGAAAACAATAGAACAAACTTAAACTTGAGTGCTTGATTTTGTTCTTTGATTCCTGATTGGTTTGAATCAAACATATTTAATTAATGTACTGCATTAATATTACAACAATATTGTGAGGTAGAGCTCAGAAGAAGCAGTGTTTCTTCTCCCTGTTTCCATCATGGGAGAAGAAGGTGGTTGAGGAATATAAATACCTCGATGTTCATCTGGACAACAGACTGGACTGGGGATACAACAGTGAAGAGAGCATCATCTCTTCTGCTGCCATCTGTTGCGGCTGCAGCATCAGAACCAGGAACTTAAAACGGTTCAACAGCCTGATAAAGAAGGCTGGTTCTGCTCTGGGGATGACTGTGGAACTTTTGGAGATGATACAAAGGATTCTTCATAAAAACAACTAAATTATGGAGAACCCTGACCATCATTTTTATGAGACTGTCATGGGAAAAGAGAATGTCTTCAGTCACAGGCTTCTTTAGATTCACTGTAGTACAGACTGCTACAGGACATCTATCCTGCCAACACCCATAACTATCTATAATGACTCTTTGAAAAGTTTGAATTAATATGAGTTACAACAACATTTAATACCCATTTGGGATCAATAAAGTATTTTGAATATTGTTAGTTGTCAGATCTGACTTTACTTCAGACCAGAGCATTGTGGGTAATTTCAACAAAGCAAGGAGTTTAGTGAAAAAAAGGAGCAGTTCCATTTAACTCAGCAATACAACCAAAATCAAACCAGGAGATCAAGCATGCACATAATTCATATCTGACAACAAGAAACCAAATTCCAAAGTGTGTCACCACTCTCACATTAAATGAGTTCACACAGCACAAGAGCCGTATGTCATGATGTTTTAAATATTAAACGTCTCTATTAATGGACTGAACAGGGACAAAGATTCTGTTTCTATTTTGGATGACAGGTGATGAGTTATTTTATCACCACAGTCTGTCAGATCCAATGTCCAGAGAACTTTCCCTTGAACTTCATGAAGGAAATATTTCTCTATTTTTTTGTTGTTTGGATTATTTAGTTTATTTTATGGACTTGCTTATTTTCTGGGTTAGAATGCAGGAACCAGGGCAGGAAAAGCAGCAAGATATCCTGTCAACTTCCACCATTCTGTTTGCCTGGAGTCTTGAAATAGACCAACCAGGAGCCATCTAAAGAATCTCTGAACATCTCACCTAAGATGTTTTACTCTCCTTACTATGCATTACACATTTTGAAGAGAAGGGGCTGTTCTAGATGCAAAAATGATGGACATTATTTATGTTTAATGTGACAAATGCAACAACATATTTTAGAAATTAAAATCATACTTCTCATTTGCAATGAATTCCTGTTTTAACATCAGAGGGCTCCATTCTCCTGTTCTCATGAATGGCATCATCTCAGCATCAGTCTAAAGACACGCTGTGACAGGACATTGTTCCTGAGAGAAAATATGCACAAAAAAAAAAAATCTGAAAGTACTTTGGAAGCTGATACAATGATACTTGAATTCTTTACATCCTGTAGAAAGGAGAAGTGCTTTTAGAGTCTTGTTTGCAGGAGAAACATTGAACAGCACTCTGTGAATCAAGGAGATCAGAGTCTGACATTAATATAATATTGTAATAAGATATGAGTTAGAAGCAAGATAATGTTGATAATATTTTCATTTATTTGGATAAACTTTGGTCATTATTATGAAACTGTTATTGACTTAGACTGAGTCCAAGTCAAGTCTCAACTTTATTTCATAAGTCTGAGTTAAGCCTTACATTCTTTTTCACAGAAACAAAACATGTATGACTTAAGAGGAGGGAGCACTAGGACATTTAAATAGCAGTTCTTATCCCCTGTCTACATTTAAGACGATCTCAACTTCTGTCATTGTTCATTTGACATCTGTACTAAAGGACCAGACCAGAACAGTTTTGGAACTTAACATTTAATTGGTAGGTGAAGGCAGTGGACTGTTGCAATATTTCCGCTGCCAATGTTTAATCATCTTAACAGGCTGTTCCAAAGAACAAGGAAGCAGACAAAATGGTTCATGATTAATTTACGGGCACAGATAAAAAACTCAAAAGGTTGAAACTTCCTGGAGAAAACTACTCCCCAGTGCAGTCTTCATGTACTGCTGGAGAATTCTTCATCTCAACAATAATAATGAGTAAAGCATTATTACTCTTTATTATTATTTTTTCTGTTAAGATATTAAAAATAATATTTGAAATCTACTGGTAAGGTTGGCCAGACAGAAACAAAACATGTGAGATTAATTTAAAAGCTAACACACTGGGTAAACTTTTTACACCTCAGTGTTCAAAGATCACTGAGGTTCGATTTAGAAATCGATTAACTTTCAAAAACTCTTTCATTGTGCGAAAGATTGTCGAAATAGAAAAAGAGCAAACTGTCGATAATGCTGGTAACAACTAAAAGCTGTAACTTCCGAGGTTAATGAACTCATCGTGAGGTAGACGTTCCTGCTCAGAGCACCGGCAGGGAGGGGGGTTTTCCCGCAGCAGAGCAGGAAGTTTAACACCTACGTCAGTGTTTCGGAGAAAAAGGCTGTTCTTTTCACTTTGTTTTTGCTGCTTTGGCTAAAATGGCAGCAGCGAGGCTGACTCTGGGATGGCTGATAAACATGAGGTTGGTTTTAGCGCTGCTGGTCTTTTTGGGGCCCATGGGCTCGTCGTCCATCAGCATTATATCTCAGGACGCGCTCAAATGCTCGCGACAGGTGAGACGCACTGAGACATTCTTAATGATTCCTGTGTTTGTCAACACCGGAAATATTTATTTGGTCTTATTTTTCTTATTAAACTAGTGATAAAGGATTTCTTCTCTGTGTCCAAATGTTGTAAATGTAATCATCACTAGGTTGAATCAAAGGTTAAAGTGCTTAAAGTTTTAAACATGTCAAACAATTAGTCCTGTCAATGTCAATGCGATTAATCTTAAAATTTTAACGCGTTAATAAAACAGACTAATCGAACTACCTATTTTGATCTAAAAGCCTTCGAAGTGTTAGTTCACAGTAGCGCGGTGTGGGAGAGACACATGGGGAGTGAGAGCAAACAGCAACAAAAGTTGTATATTTTCAACATTTTTCAACTACCCCGCGTAGTTGAGCTCAAAATTTCACTTGTACGAAATACGTCTTCCGCTCTGCTGGATGAGGACAAACGACTGTCGCCTCATCGGACAAGTTCCACAGGAAATGAAAGGAGAGGGACATTTCTAAACAAACGTTCAAAACAAAATGACTTCCTTTTAATCCTCTTGGAAAAGTGAGGAATCTAGACGTGTGGTTTGAGACAGTAAATCCTTTTCTTAAACATGTTTTGAAAATGTGGTTTTTGATATGAGTTATGAGGGCAGTTGCCCTGGGCAGCATGAGAAAGGAGTGGGGCACACATAAAATATATCATACCTGTCAGTTATTCCCCGAACAAGTTTGGTACTACTTGTATACATGTACAGGAGAGTAAGTTTCCTCTAGTTTTTGTTGAGTACTGGGAGAATACATTCCCTGCCTTCTGATACAACATAATTCAGATAATTGTTTGTAGTGCGGCAGGAGGGGCTTGCACAACTGCTTGCATATTAATTCTTCAAGCTTACAAAGTTAGTCATAGTAATTAATCAGGATTAATCAACAAGTGTGATTGATTTGATTATTTTTTTTAAATTGATTGGCAGCACTACAAACAAAATCTAGAGAACACACAGCCAAACTTAAATACAGTGATGCAATAAATATAAAGTATTTTACTCTCTTTACTATGCTGTAAGAATTGGCCCATGTCTTTTCTCACCCAAAAACTTTTAAATCTGGTAAATCTTTTCACTCAGGATGGTTTTGCTCACACTTTAACTTTTGGAACGATTAGAAACTTTGCCACTTGACAGACTCAAAAGATTTTAATATTTCTTTGAATCCCTTCTCAGATTGATTGGCAGCAACAATTACTTCTCCGACTTCATTACCAATACTGTCTGTCCTTGGGATATTGTTAAGATACACAATATTAACAAATGTGTAAAGGTGGTCCTACTATGATCAGTTCATCAAGTTCTGTAATTAGCAGCACCTTGTAATTTTCACTCAATCCTATGGAAACAACATTATGCTCTGAAATTTTCACACATAGCCTTTCAACAAAATCTTGACTGTAGAATTATTGTGTTTTCTAGACTTTAGGTTTGATTTAAATCATTTTAGAAACTTCTGTAAACTAGATCATTATGATCAATTCAGGAAAACCCTGGAACTGATCATGAGGTCCTTTCTGTTTTCTGTGACTGTGTAGTTACTCAACCTTTAAATACCATGTGTACAAAACACCATGTTTGATAAACTCCAAGATTTCTAATCCTGTTGTCTTTGATCTTGTAACAGGATCTGGACTGTAGAGCCAGTTGCAGTGAGTATTTTGAATTTCTTGTTGCAGACATTTCCTTCTTGCTCTTTTGTTTATAGTGAGTTTGAAATCCAGAAGTTGCTTTTCAACAGCATGTTTCACACTTATGTCTTTGATTTTCATCCTCTCCCCTTCATGTCATGACAGTTATTAGATATACATGCTGCTCATTTATGTATTAGAAAAACTGCCATTTTTGGTTTATTGTAACATTTAAATTAGAACCGCATATAATATATAAAATACAAAGTATTTTTAGGATAAAACAAACAAAACAATAGCATAGAGTGAATGGGTACTGACAGGCCTGTCACAATAAACAATAAATCAATTAATCACATGATAAATTAAAAGAATAGTTTTCGAATCATTTTCATTTGCTAGATTTTTTTATTTTTTATTTTTTTTTAACAAAAACTGACTGTTAGAAGTCTTAAGTCTGGTGTTTTGCTCCTCAACAATCTTTTTTTTTAACATAATTTTGTTTATGGAGGCTTCATAATTTATTTTATTTGTTGCCTGTGTTGTTTTCATTTTGGATATTCAAAATATCTTTCAGCTCCAGTGTTTAAATGTTCATTAGAATTTAAAGTTTATTGATCTTTGAGAATAAACTTTAATACCATTATTACTATTATATTACTTGAAAATGTTCTCAAAACAACAATGTTATCGTTTATCGCAATAAGTTCTGAGACAATTTATCGTCCTAGAACGCATTGTTAACATGACAGCCCTAGATACTGAGACATTTCAGTGCGTGTTTGTCTCTTTATGCAGGTAACTGTATGGACCCCGGGTGGCTAATCAGTCACGAGTACACCCCCAGCGGTCCAGACAACCTGCAGGTTGCTATAGAAACCAGGCTTGACAAAGCAGGAAAACTGCAGCCTGTCCTTCAGGCTAACTGGACTTTAAAGGATGATGGTGAGTCATGCTGTTTATTGTTTGATTATATTAAAAGTATTGTTAAAATTCAGTGTTTATATGGATTGCAAATATGTCTAACATTGTCAGTCTCTCTGCAAAGTTTAGGATTTAAGTTTAATATTCTCTAGTCACCTGACTCTCACTGGAGTTTGTTATTTTTATTTTTTCATTCTCTAACATAGACAAAGACAACATTAACATCAGCTGTGTTAATCAACAGGTAGCATACATTTCCTGAATGCCACAGAGCTTCATGTTCTTAGGATGTCCACTAATGAGCAGCTGTGTATTCGATATTCCTTCCAAACACGTCTCACCATGAGAAGCCCATCAGAAGAGAAAGTGAGTAGCTCATGTTTCATTTTTAGATCAGTTCTTTCCAAGTTTGGATACACCAATGAGATCATATGTTTCTTCTATATTTATCATTTTTAATAGAGTTGTCATACATATCAAATCACAGTTGTCATTGTAATATTAATGTGTGATGTAGTACAATAACAAAGTATTGCATGGATGTATAATATATCCGGTATATTTCATATAAAATAATTTTGTACATAGATTTCCTTTGTAAACCATCTTGAAGGAAACAGAATGAAACCAATTACTAGACTAATTATCTGCTAATATTCAGACTTAACAGAGATGATGAAGCTGGTCAGGTTTGCATTGCTCACACTGATTCTTATTCAGTCTAAGTGTCCCAAACAGAAGCAGGAAACATTTTACTTGTTGAGTCCAGAATTCTTTCTTTGGATGTCCACTAATGACTTGTGTGTTTTCAGTGGCTGTTCTCCTCTGATGTACTGGTGCTGAATCCTGGTGAGAAGTATTATGTGTCTGTCTATAACATCCCCAGACCAGAGCAAGGCCACAGCAACTTTGACGTCAACAGACAAATTCAGGTCCCAGGTAAGTTGAACCAGAATGTAGTTGTTTTTGGATTAGGATTCACAAACCAAACCTGTCAGGAAGTCTTCCATTTGATTTTCTGTTGAGTTAATATGTCCTCTTAATCTGTTTTTTTTTAAGGCTGTGACCACACCAACATGAAAAAGACCCAACTTTGCATAGAGAGAGGTGAGTCACACTCCTGTTTCCCCAGGTCAATGTGCTTAAACCTGCTAACAGGCCGTGTAATCTCTGTAGGAAGTCTGTGGAAGCCTAACATCAGCCTGGTTCATGAGCCAGTCAACAGCTCCCTGGCTGTCAGCTTCAGCCCCAGCACCATGTGTAAGAAATACATGGTTCTAATGAGATGTGGCTCCAAAGCAGACAGCAGGCTTGTGCACACGGTGAGGCTCAGCCTCATGGCTGTTACAGACCTTAGTAGACTTTGACAATAATCTGTTTCCAGTGTTGTACATTAACTAATTTGAATGAATATGTTTTGTGTGGTGTTTTTAGGAGAACACTAAACTTGTAGAAACATACTAAAGCCTAATAAATGGTGGAACATTAGCTGAAGCTGTTGATGCATAGTAGTATCTGCATTGTAACGTTTATCAGACTCAGTATTCTCAAACACATCAAAAATCATTCTAAAAGGTAGTCATTGTAACCGGAGAGCCCTAATTTCATACTTCATTCAAATGAATGAGACATTTTGCAAAAAAATAAATAAATAAATCAAAATCATAAATTGACATTGAAATGGGTTGATTATTTTAGAACTTGAACCAGTTCTAAAATAACTGGTTCAAGTTATTTAAAAAAAAAAAATAATTATATATATATATATATATATAGACTACAGGCATTTTTCGTTTAGTGTGGGTTGACACTGATCAAAACATCCTGGAGTCTGAAGCCACTTTACTTATCTGTGACCAGATTTCTCTTTCTCTACACACAAATGTTAGTTACTCTGTGTTTGTGAGGACTTTACATTGACTTCCATTCATTTCTACAGTCTAACCCTTAACCCTATCAAAACTCAATTCACATCTGAGTGCTAAGCCTAACCCCTAACAGCATTTTCCATGGAGCAGTGGGTCCCCACAAAGTAATATGCGTCAGGAAAATAGTTCCCACAATGCATCAAATACATGGTACATGTGTGTGTGTGCATGTGTGTAGGTGTGTGTGTGCATGTATATGTTTCCCCTGCAGTACTAACTTTGCCTATGAACCTCTCCCCCAGGAGAACCAGGAGACAGTGAATGTAAAGTTCAGTCTTCACGAATGGCCAAGATTCTGCTGCCAGTTTGATGCTGAGGTAAATGTTTTCATTTTTTCTTCTGACTTCCATTACGTCAGCCATGCTTGTATTTATTAGCAATACTTCTGCATCATCCAAGCCAAATATGAACATTCATTTGATTATTCTTTTCCTGCAGATCATACCGTATTTCCCACAATGTAGCAACGACTGTACACGTCTAAGAAAAACCAATGACATTTGTACAGGTACAGAATCTTGTTTTATGGCAAAGGTGGATGGCAGTTAAAATCTTTGGCCATTAAAACTTCACCTACCACTATATTTCAACTGGGACAAGTGATTTCTGTCTACTCTGTCTCATTAAAAAAGGCCTTTTAAAAAGACTGGATGGAAACAGATGGTCAGCTACTAGAATAACTAGCGATACAATTCAGCATTAGAATTTTAACAAGTAGATAAAAGCGCTCTTTTGCAAAAGTTATTAATTTTTTTCAAGTTTTGGACACACCGACAAGCAAAGCATCAGTATTCTAGTTTGAGTGGACGTAATGTATTCGGAGCACTTGATTATCGCAAGTAATCTAAAAGGTATCTGAGGGAAACCTGCCTCAACAGGAGCTCCACAAAGGTAGTGCGACCTTTACTTGGTTATAGTTAGCAGTAAATGTAGTGACGATCCCATCATGCCTCGTATTTGCAGCATTATATATAAAACACTAATAAGTTAAAGATATTTGCCTTTCAGGTGAACTTTCTGGATTAATCTAAAATGCACTCTAACCTTTACAAGTTAACTTAATATGAGCTTCTTGAATCGTTTGAATTTCCAAATTGTTCAATATTTCAGAACTCTTTGTGCAACTTTGCTGCTCTAATAAGCCAGTTCAAAACAAAAGTCATCCTGGGATACCTTTGAAAAAACTGCTCATATTCATATCTGACTACAGTCACTAGTATACATAGACATTTTGACATTCTGAATGTGTAAGGTTGGATTTTATCAGACTACATTTGGAAGGAAAACTTTGTCTATGAATGTGACCCACTCATTCAGATACTGTGGTCAGTCTTTTTTTGTTTGTTTGTTTTAATTCAGAACTATAGAAGCTTTTATTTGGTATTAGTTTGCTCTACATTTGATTTAATAAAGCCCAGAATGTCTGTCCTGACTTATTTCAGAGCAAGTCTTGAGTACTTAAGTACTCAAAAGGCTTCTCGGCATATTGTGTCTGAAACGTTTGTGGGTTTCAGATGTTGGGAATAAAGCAAAAAAAATAAAAAAATAAAAAAAACCTGGCTGCTAAATGAGGAGGACAAGAAAACAAGAATCCTCTAAAACTCTCTAATCGCTTGTCTTTTCTTCCCTACAGAGAAACCACCTCAGACAGACCTGCTTCCCCCTGGGTACTTGTTTGTTCCCATTGCAGTTGTTTCCATCTGTATCATAGTGGCAGCAGTAATGTGTGTTATTTGCAGAAAGCGTGGTATGGAATACTTTTTTCAAATTCTTACTTTTGAACTTAATGAATGAAGGAAGTTAATTTTGTATCACTCATAGATTGCTTCGTCCACCTTTAGGTAAACATTACGTTGCTCCTCCATCAAAGGACGGTGAAACACCGCAGACTCCACTTAAACCACAACCCAAAGTGCTGGTCATCTACTCCCAGGACCACCACCTCTACAGGGAAGTAGTGCTTAAGCTGTGTGCCTTTCTTCAGGCCAAATGTGGCACCAGGGTGCTGGTAGACCTGCTGGACACCTCCTCAGTCAGCATGGTTGGCCGTCTCCGCTGGCTGGAGTGGCAGCGGCAGCAGTTAAACAACCCGTCCGACAAGATCCTGGTGCTGTGCTCACCTGGAGTTCAGGCAAAGTGGAGGTCAATGTGTGGTCAAGGGCAGGTGAAACTGAAGGAAGATGTACTTTGCCCCACAGATGACATTCTCATTCCGTTTCTAAATCTCTTCCTGCCTGACATGCATCAGGCAGGCATGTTGGGCAAGTATATGGTGGCTTACTTTGGGGACATCAGCAGTGAGAGGGATGTGCCTTCAGTTTTTGACATTGGAATCAAATACAACCTGATGAAGCACTTTGAGGAACTCTACTTCCGTATCTTAGACATTGAGAAATATCAGCCAGGTCAGGTCAGCCACATTGAGGGAATTGGTGTGGATGAATATTCCAGCTGTGCTTCTGGTAAAGCCCTTAGAGATGCTATTGAAACCTTCCAAGCCTATCAGATAGAAAATCCGGACTGGTTTGAAAAGGAGTGTGTTCTCAGTGAAGAGGAAGTTATTTCTGAAGCCAATCAGCTCATTGAGCCACTGCAGACTCTTCCTGTCTTTGAGTACATCCCTCCAATCAGAGATGGCCTTCCAGTCTACATTCACAACGTTGACATTAATGAAAGCTGCAGCACTGTTCACGTCCTTACACCTGAGTTAAACCCAGGGCAGCATCTGTCTTCAGTGGCATTGATTGAACCAGCGATGAATTCTGACTGCAGACATCTGTATGCACCAAGCCAGGTGGAAGTGTTGACAGAAGTCCCACTGTACCACCACAGCACCGGGCCGGAGTCTGCTTATGTAGCTGAACCTGTTTTCAGGAGCCAGTCTTCTGTCCAACAGAACTGGGTGTCCCTCAGGGAACCATCATCTGTTCCAAAGTCTGTTGAGGATGATGAAGCTTCTTTGCAGCATATGAACAAAAGGCTGTATGCCTATTCAGACCAAGTATGTTTGGCTCAACAGAACTTTCCTGACATAAGTTCTCTTGGATGCCCCAGTTCTGTTGTGCAGAGTGAGAATATTCCCTTACCTGAACTGAGCCTGGTCCAGCCTGTGGAGATGGAGGAGGAGGAAGACTTTGACCCAGGTGCAAAACGTTCCAGCAGTGGATCTGACCAGGGCTACAGCTCCAAAGGATCATCCCAACATGAAACCCCTTTAGAAGAGGATCCAGTGAAGGCTTTAGCCAGACTGCAGGAGGAGCTGTTCCAGATGTCTGACAGCTGATCGCCCTTCATCTCCTGCTCTAACAGACTGTGGTGAAGCTTTTTTACCCAATGCCAAGTTTTTCAGATCCTCAGAGACATTACACTTAATGCTCACATGTGACTTTTCTGAACAAGCTAACATACCTGGACCTATAAAGCAAAACGGACATTTAATTGCATTTCTTCATAGACAGCGTAAAGAGAGTGTTGCACCTTTCACTTTAGGTTTCATTCTCATTAATTCTGCCTTGTGCCAAAGTCCCATTTCCTGCTCATGACACAGTTTGCTTGTGGAATGAATTCCCCTGTATTCTGAGCCTGTGTAGACATACTGATGAGATAATCTGAATGATTAAAATGTCTTAATGTGATATAAGAAAGACTAAATCTATTTTAGGTTCTGAGAAACTCAGAACACGAAATTCAACAAACAGCAGAGCTAAGAGCAGCATGGTTCTGTTCTGTCAGTGTATGTAATATGTTTGGACTGCATACAGTTGAAAACACGTTTACATCCACTGAACAAAAAGATGCAAACAGACAACTGGTTTGTTTTCTTTTTATTTCAGTCTTCAACCACATAAAACTCCATCTTAAACTACATTGATTAGATCAATACAGATACAGTATACAGCACATCTGGAATGGAGATAATATTGTTATAGTTCATAGTTAACAATACTATACTATGTATATATTACTATATAAATATAACAATTCTAAAAATCAATAGTCTACTTAGTACTGATTTTTATCAGTTTAGCAGATTGTATTACTCTGTTTATGTTGTTTGTGATATGTAACACGTTTCTCTTATAAATGAGACGGTGAGTCTTAAGAGATTTTTTTTTCCTGTATAAATAAAGGCTTATGTAAAAAAGGAAGTGAGCGCTCTGACTGCAGGACTCGTATGGATCTGTTCTGTCTGTGAGAGGCTCCTTCAAACATCCAGAAATGGTTTGGTCCTGTCAGAACATTTCCCTACATGCAGGTTACAGCTCCACTGAACTCTGGCTGGATAATTTGGTATGAATCTGGGGTAAAGGTTGTGTGCTGCTGGATTAAGAGAATTCAAACTGAATTTGCTTTTACGCGTAATAGAAAATCTAAGTAATACATTGCATACAAAAGCGACAGATGGGCAGATGACGAGGGAATCATTCCTCACAGGAATTTTGTCCAACTTTCTTCCAGTTTGAAATGTTTCACTGATTGAACTGGGGAGGAAGGTGAAGCCATACATGCAAATATTGAGTTGAAACATTTAAAAAATTATTTTAGCACTGCCAGACCATTAATATTCCTGTAAATAAATTCAAAGAACTTCTAGAGCAAAAGTTTTACCATAAATCAACAGAAATCTGAAGATGGTGATTTTTATGGTTCTTTGATAAAGGAATCTGAACTGGGACATGATGTCATGTAGATACTGAAACACAGAAACCAACCAGCGCCTCGGTCTGGAGCGGCTTCCTGATGGCTGAGCTATGACCTTATGTCTTCATTCAATTCATTTGAGTTTATTTATTTCAGGTCAGTTGACAACAATTATGAAGACATAGCAGAGATCAGACTGCACAGCAGAATGATGTTATTTATATTAATCTGGTCAGTAAATGAACGAAATGATTTGCTCTGTGGGATGACTGGTCAGCTGGAGGAGTACCACTCTGCAGTCATATTCAATAAATGAGATTATGCTTTCTGATGAGCCTCATTCGTCAGATTAAACGTACCTGGAAAATAATCTTTAAACTGTTATTAAACATACTTTTCATTAACCTGACATTTTTGTATTATATAGTGCTTTTTATGTAATATTATAATTTTAAATGTCATGTTTTGATTAACTGTAAATTTAAAATCATTATTATCATAGATATGAGGTGGAAAACAGCAGTCTGTGTGTAAATAATATATATATATATGTATGTGATAAGACTCCTGAAATAAACCAAGTTGTAATAATATTCTAACTTACTGAAGGACTCTGTGCTTCCTGCTCCTTGAGTGCAGGATGTGTTGAGTCTAAGCTGAACACTGTTCTGTGGAAAACATCAAGCGCATTTAATGTAGCAAAGATTCAGAAATAATTATCGTTGTCACCAGCATATAAAGCCATTCATCTCAATTATCATGAAATGTGTGCTTCATGCTTTGACCTTGACACGTCTGTCATTGAATGACCTCAGTTAATGGATGGATAAATGAATTCCAGAAGTGGTTTTAACTGGACTCCACATGTGTTCACACAGTGTATGTAAATGTATGACTATGGTTTCATCTGGACAGCACTTTGATGAACAAGGCCAGCAGAGTTCCAGGTGGATGAGTAAGTAAAACTAGATTTGGGAAATTAATAAAATTACTTGTCATGACAATAAACCAGCAGCTCACACCCAGAAAATAAACCCAGAATGTTTAATCTGCTTCTACAGACCTAGAAGGAGGAACTGAAAAAAAAAAAAAGTTTCTCCTCACTGGATCCACACAAGGCACCAACTATCCACAACTTCATGTTCAGCAAAAGGCATTAAATGTATCTTTATTTGTGAAATATTGCACAAACTGCCACATCAAGCAGGATAAGGCATGACATTCCAACTTAAAATAAGACACTAAGCAACATCTCACATGTAGTTAGCAACAGTTTATGCTCTTCTGACATATTTGGGTCATTGCAGTGATAAGAGCCTGAACAGAAGGCAGGTGGACGTCTGCTTCACTCCTGAAGACAGTGAATGTCTTTTTGTACTGATGAAGAATCTCAGGTATTAAATTCCTTTTGTGGGCATCAGAGACTAACAATATTATTTATTTCTTTTGACAAATTATCATTTGAAATCACATTACTTTCTAAAGCTGTTGTCAAAGCCCACCTGTGCAGACTGACTGCCTTCTATTTCAGCTCTTTACATCACTATTCCTCCCTACTCTCTCACTATATGACAGAGCAAACGTACTACAAGAGCGGGATGTAGTGTTAGGGTAAGACAACTTGTTGATTATGGATAAATCAGAAACCTGCTCTCTCAATTAGGTTATGGAGCAAAACACAACACTCCACTGTACAATAAAAGCTATATGATTGGGCATCCTGATATCCATCCACTGTCTGTGCAGGGTCACCCTGGGGCAACTCCAGCAGTCATTAGGTGAGACTGCAGTCCGTCATCGACCCAGAGATACACACACTAGGGCTGTTGTAAAAGAATATTCTAGTAATCGAGTACTCTATTCATTATTGTTGCAATTAATCGAGTAATCAGGAAAAAAGGGGTCTCCCTCTTTCTCTCTCAATAAAACCCAGAAAACTGGACGTTGTGCTGCCAGCACTGAGCAACAACGTGCTGCCCGACACAAATAATGACCCGGCCGGAACTCAGTGCGCTGAATAATAAAACATAATTTATCGAAGCTTCGAGGAAGATAAATCGAGGTACTCGAATCATTCGAGAAATTGTTACAGCCCTCACACACACACCCATACGTGCACACACACACACACACACGTGTACCAAATGGCAGTATAGAGACCAATTAACAGTTGTGTTTGAACTGTAGAAGGAAGCTGGAGAACGGAGAGAACCCACACATGCATGAGAAGAACATTCAAACTTCCATGCAGAAAGACCCCAACGGGGGATTTGAACCCAAGACCTTCTTGCCAGAAGGCGACCAACTGCCCCCTGGTGCTGCTCTGCATTCTGATTCTGCCAATTAAGTGTTTATTTTACTAAAATCACTTTAATTTAAAAACTTCTGTTGATTGAATATAACATATTCACTATGGCAGTGAATAAATGTGCAAATATGTCTTTGATATTCTTTAATTTTTCCCACCATCTAAGCTTCTCCTTCAGGGAAAATTTAAACGCTGGCCATGTACAGCAACAGGTGGGGGAGGAGGAGCACTGCACAGCTCTCTGCTCCACATGGCTGGAGAAACATTTGGACTTTTAAAGCCACACTTTTTACAACCTTCATGTTAGGAACAGCCTCGTGTGTTTTAGGCCAAAGTGATGAAATATGACGTCGGCTTTTTATTGAGAATATTGAAGCTTTCAAGACACAACCACCAGAAGTTCTGTTTGTACCATTAAGTAAACCTCCTGTAATAACCCAGGTTACCGGCTTCATGCTCTGACAGGCACTTTACATTCCATCACCTTCATCTGAGACCAGAGCTGAAATCTGAACAGCTCAGTGGGGACGGAGCAGGCGGCCTATCAGAACCATCACATCAGATTGAACTCATTGCCCTAACACTGTGGCATCAGCCATGACAGTGTGACACCTGCAGACAGAGGTCCACTCCACCGACCGAGTCACTAAACTACAGACACACATTCTACTCTGGTTCTGACAAATCAAGCACAAAGCCACAGGAACAGGAACTGCTGCTGTCCATGACATCTGGAGTCAGAACACACGTTTTGATTCTACGTCCAAAACTCAACAAGATCATATTGTAATTATTATCACTATTATTAATTTGTTTGCACCAATTTAATCTGAATGTGACCTGTGTGAACTGGTTCTAAATATGAGCTTGGAAATATGAAACAAAAGTCTTAAACAGCCAAACATGTCCTGTAGAAAATGGTTTAAAGTTCTACAGGAAGTTCCTCAGGTCTTTTGGTGTAGGGAAAGCAGAAATGTGATATAATCCCCCAAAAGCAACAAAGACTAGAAGAAGACTCCAGAAGGAGAAGAAAAGTTTGCTGACTTCGCATGATAAAAAGAAAAATTGTTTGAACATCCAGTTTCTAGAAATGAGAGAGATCCGCGGTGCTGCTGTCTCTGTGCTGGTTTATCTTCATCTTCTATTAGTGGAAATCCTGCAGCCTGGATGTTTTTATCCGAGAAGCTTACAAGCGACCCTGTGGTGTTGTTCCCCCCTCCCCCGGCCCACAGCCGCAGTCTGCCCGCTGAGGCTCAGCTTGGCTCCCCGCTGTGTCTGCTCCATTCCCAGGCCAGCCTCCAGCACATGCAGGCTGATGTTAAGATTGCGTGACGGCCAGAGTGTTGACATATCCGTGGGGGCACATGTCGTTCTCGGACACGCAATGGGAGAACTGGGCTGGGTTGTTGGTGCCAGTCCGCCTCCGCAGGCCCTGCACCGCGGCGCACTGCTCCAGCAGCTCCAGCAGGCGGCACGCCAGCAAGAAGATGTTCTTGAACATGAACACCGACACCGGCATCTTGTAAACATACACCTGGAAACAACGCACGACGAGCAGAGGAGCGTTGACCAGCAGTCCGGTGGAGAAGCGGGCCCACAGCCACCGGCACCGCAGCTCCGCCGCCGTCAGCTCGTAGAGCCAAACCACCGGGACCGCCAGGGCCACGAAGTACACCGTGATCACCGTGTACTTCAGGTACACGGAGGGGAGCTCGCCTCTGAGAAGCATCTCCATCAGTGTGAACGAGTCCAGCAGGTCCAGGCAGGTGCTGGTGAAGCAGCTCTGGGAGTGGTGGCGGGTCGGGCCGTTTAAATCCACCACGATGGAATTGATGAGGCAGAAGAGCAGCGGCGCGGACAGCAGCACCGTGATTTTAAAGCCGGTCACGCCGCACGGCACCTTCAGCGCGATCAGCTCCAGGATGGACGTCTCCAGGATGAGCACGACTTTCGGGGTGCAGGCGATGACATAGATGAGCCAGGCCAGGTAGGCGTAGGTGAACTCTCCGAGGTTGCAGCCGAAAATGGAGCTCTTCTGGTGGAAGCCGCAGGCCCGTTCTCTCTTGCTTCGAGCATTCTTCAGGAAAAAAAAAACCCAGCCAGAGATGACCACCAGGTCCGTGGCTATCCACGAGCACCAGTACAGGTCGGTGAAGAGGATGAGGTAGAAGTCCAGGACGCCGCCCTGGAAGAAGAGGAGAAGGAAGCAGAGCGACTTGTAGAGCAGGCTCCTCCTGGATTTGTGCACCAGCAGAGGAGCGCTCGGCAGGAACTCCCCAGATGTCATGATGCAGGCGGAGAACAGAGGCTGGAAGCTGCTGCTGGTGCTCCGGGTGTCCCGGGTGCTGCTCAGCTGGCAGACTGCTGAGCGGAGGGAGGAGGATGAGGGACTGGGAGGATGATCGCTGCTCTGATGAACGCCACCAGATTCAGAGATCATTGTATTTATGCTGCCGCCTCCCTTCATCTACTGTCTGCCCTTCTGCTGGTTTTCTTTGGGAGCCACGGCAAAGAAAGGCATGGATTCTCAGGGAATGGACTCTGCTTTTATGAGGTCCAGTCATTTAAAATGCAACCCGGACAGCAGGATGAAAACATCATGTCCATTAGCTTCAGTTTGACAGACAGCAGTGAAAGTGAGATATGGAAATCCAGTGATCAGTCAATCAAGTTTATCTGTAAAGCTCATTTCAGCAACAAGCCAGTTCATCGGGCTTTACATAAAAACACAAAGATAAAGTTATAAAACACAATCAACAATGGAGAAACCAATAAACAAATTTTGATGTCATTACAATCATTAATACCTCGAATATGTTGGTCAATGTTTCATTTATCATCTTTAAAGTTCTGAACAGGTTGGTCTGAGCCTTGATTTAAAGGAACTCAGTGCAGCTGAAACACTGCAAAATACCAGAACCAGAAGACCTGAGAGGTCTGGAAGGGGGATACAATAGCAGCAGATCTGCATCCAGCAGTTATCACAGATCCTTCCTTCCCTCTGCTCCCCGCTAACTAAAATGTTGACTTTCTTGCTGGTATTTGCACATCTCTGTTGTTCGCACACTTTTATTTTCATTTATTGTAAATAAGACTGTTTTAATGCCCTGACAAAAAAATTGTTTGCACCCCCCGCAGCTGCTGTTTGAGGCTATTTGACCCATAAAAAGCATCACAATTTTAAAGGCTTGCATCGGCCTTGCCTTCTTTGGTTCAATACTGATAATTAGCACAATATTTACTACTCATGAATTTAACATCCAACAGTCCACATCCAGTATGCAAGTAGGTTGCTTAAATTTTTTCTATTAGTTTTAGATACTGAATGTCTCTCCCCAAGAGCAAGAGTCAAAGGCAACGTGCAAATACACATAAAGCAATCCAGACTTCTCAAAAATGCTATGTAGTTGCATTTTATTCAAGCTGCAGTATTTAACTTTAATAAAAAAATATGTTTTCTCCATATTTATTAAAGCCGTTTGTTATGAGACAGATAATCTGTGAAAACAATTAATCTCCTCCATCTCCTTCCTGAACTGTTATTGCTGGTTAAAGTAATGCACAAATATGGATGTGTGTTTTTTGATCTGGGAGAGGGAACATTAAATTTTTACTGCTAAAAACAATCTTTGAAAATACAATATGATTAATTTTGTAATTAACAGGGCCCTGATTATTTTTTTTAATTTCTGTGAACAAAAAATAAATAATTAAATTGTGGAGGGCCCCCTGTTGGTTAGGGCCCCTAGAATTGTCATCACTTTCCCCCCTATACCGCGGCTGGGTCCAAAAACAAATTTTTTGTCGTCAGAATTTAAAAACGGAAAGGTGTTTACATCAGAACTAGCTGTAATCTATATAATTTAAGGTTTATAGATATAGCTGCATGTCATCAACATAACAGTAGAACTTTCTCCCTTGCTGCTTGATGATTTTAACAATTCTGTTTACATGTATTTGGAAAGCACATTGCCTTTCTTTTGCTGACCTCTCATATTTATTTATTTTTTCAATTAGTCCATCCTAATTAGATTTTAACCATAAAAAATCCCAACAAAGGCCAGGAAGTGATTATGGTAAATTTATTAAACATCAGCAGCTTTATAAACAGACAGAAAAGAAGTCCCGGCCTTCAACAACCATATGTAAAGTCTTACAACATGCCCATCTGAGTTACAGTAAACGGTGCTGAGTAAGTTCAAGTGCAGAGTCTCAGAAGTATGTACAAATACCTGGATAGATGATAAACAAGTCAAACCCACAAACAAACTGGACAATGTCTTAGCAATTTCTTAATGGTTACTTTAGTTAGATTTTATATTGACTTCTTTTTCTCATTCTGTATTTAATAAACCACGCAAGAAAGACTCACAAGGATAGAGGTCTATAAAATGTTTAGCACGAGCGCACGGAGGTGGATTTTTTTTTTTTTTTTTTTTTTTAGTATTTATAAGTTCATTTATTATTCATGGCCTGCTTAAAGGCACTGCCACAATACAGAGGGGAAGCTACTGTCCATCACTCACACAAGACAGTCCATTCTAATGTCTAGAGTATATGGGTGGTGGGGTTAAGAGGGAGCCGCTATAGGTAAATCTCATAGAAATCGTCGAGCTCTTCATGAAACAAGTCCCATTCGTCCTCTGAATCTGTTACTTCATCGTCGGTTCCTGCAGCAAGCAGCATGAGAAGCATCTCACTCAGCTCGAACGTCACCATTTCCTCGTCGTCGTTGTCGAACGAGTCGGTGCTTTCTCTCTCGTCAAAGATGTCCCACAGTGGCGTCCGCCTCGAGTTCTGAGAATTGGAACGGGTCTTACAAAGTGTCTACTGGATCTCACACACACAGAAACTAACTGCTTTTCACTTTCTTTAATCTGCTTTTCCTATTCTCAACTATCTTCTTGCTTTCCAGCTCCACTACGAAGTGGTCACTTAACAGAACTGGTCACTGTACAGCTTTGCGAATGCATTTTAGCAGGTTTGGGAAATGTGTTTACCCGGTTCCTGTTACTGGATCCAGTCTGTCTTCTCTGCGGCTGAGCTTCCTCTAGACGTCCATCAGGGAAGGCGTGTTTGTAGAAGCAGTTTGAGCCAAAAGGACAAGTTCCACGACCTTCATCGAAGTACCGACATGGTTTACTCCTACAGATACCAGACAACAGAAACAGAGGTCAGGCTTTCTCGGTGAAAGCAGCGACAAAAGAAAAGTAAATGGATTTAGTTTGAATAAAAACCAAAATAAATCTAAATATTTTATCAACTTGATTTGATGTCAGCCACTAAGCAGAGCAGCAGTGCTCATGTAGGAACCAGGCGACGTACCCCATGCCATCTTTGTATTTCTGGATTAGCTTCTGCTTGTCCTCTTTGTCCTCCACCCAGTACTCACTTGGGATGACAAAGTTGGATGTGATTCGACACTCTGGACAGGACCTAACGAAAGAAAGAGCAGATTACCAGACATCATCCTTCAGATCAACAGAGCCATCCTAACTATGGCCTCTTTAAATAACCTATAGAGTTATTATCACACCACCTTTAATAAAACTTAAGAGTCTCTCACATTAGTCAACTTTAGGGCCAAAACAATTCCTCGAATGATTCGAGTACCTCGATTATTAAAATTCCTCGAGGAAAATTTTACCTGCCTTGTGTCCGGGTTTTATTACTTAGTGCACCGTGTTCCGCCGGGAACATTATTTGTTTACGCGGAGATCTGACTTCCACCTCTGAGTTGTTGACGAAAGCTAAGTTTTAGAGGCATAACGTTCAATTTTCAAGTTCGGCCCATGGGGATTTTATTGATTGATGATAATGCCCAGGTTTTCATCGTTTTTGGGGGACCAATAAGCATCCTTAAAATGAATGACGTGATGCCTCTGGGAGCTGCTGGTTGAAAGTGAATGGCGGGAAGAGCGAGCGCTGCGGGAGTATTTATACAGGTGAGCGGATAGATTGAACAATGCGGGCGGCTGAGTAGTTGATGCTTTCAGAGTAAGTGCAACTTTACGGACGAACCACACAATAAATTTCATGTCATCCCAGTCTCAACAAACTAGTGGCGGAAAGAATCGCAGTGGTACATGGCTGGTAGATGAGTTTCTTAGTGTGACGAACGAAGGTGCTGTAAATATCCCGTATTGCTCCCCCCTGTTCTTATGTTCGTCCCCTGGTCTACCGGTCCCTGGACTTAAGCTCGTCTGTCCCCTGGTCTGTTTCCTCCCCTCCACCCCCTTCTTACATCACCTGCCTCCCAACCCGGGTTAGGGTCAGGGCATCCTGCATGTTTTAGTTCTCTCCCTGGTTTAACGAACCAGGGAGAGTAGAAGAACATTGAGTTGGTGAGAACATTGTTTCTACCAACAGGGAGAGAAAACATGCGGGATGCCG
The DNA here is from genome assembly GCF_001443285.1 of Poecilia latipinna. Lineage (NCBI taxonomy): Eukaryota > Metazoa > Chordata > Actinopteri > Cyprinodontiformes > Poeciliidae > Poecilia > Poecilia latipinna. The sequence goes on along the minus strand of NW_015113429.1, from coordinate 143,216 downwards.
GCCCTCCAGGTCCCACTTGGGGCACTACTGGTTTAGGCTGTATATTCAGAAAGATCAATACCTGGTAAACAGTGGAAAATATACCATGATAGAATTCCTATTTATACAGGTTGAAAATTAACTGTATAAAGAAGTGTTAATTTTTTTATACAGTGAATAAAAAGTTAACCATATAATTTTTTATTACATGGCTAATTTTTTATTGTTCTGTCTGAATTAGGACAAAGTTATGAATCTTTGTCCTAATTCAGAAACATTCTTACATACTGTTTGTCCCTTAGACTGTGTTGGAAGATGCAGGGTGAAGTCACTGCTCTCCAAGCTACAGAAATAAGTCTGCTTACTTGATAATTTTGCTCTCGAACTGCTTGGCACTCCTCCACTTGCGAATGCATTTCAGACAGTAACAGTGGCTGCAGTTGGAGAGGATCCCAAAACGACGCTCGCTTGGGTTGGACTTCTCGAACACAACCTCCATACACACACCACACATCATGTCCTTACTGCGCTGGATGGCAAAAGAAATCTCCATGTCTTTCTCATGAGCTTCAATGCACGCCTGGAAGGAGGACAGATAACCAACACTTTAGTACTGCAGGGTTTGGAATAAACATGCTCTGTCTGACTCCCGCTTGATTCCTTCACCTTGGTGTGCTCTGAGCGCTGGGAACTGTCACTGGGATGGAGAACCTGCAGGCCACACATGTCACACACGTCACCATGGAGATAAGCACAGTTGACTCCGTAGCGGCACTCTCCAACAGCAGCGTATGGACAGAGCTGCTTCCTCAGGTCTTTGTTGTCTGGGCCTGCGTCTCTGTCAAACTCCTCAATGAGAGGGGCCGAGCTCTCCACTTTCACTGGCTCAGCTGTGAACACACACACACACACACACACACACACACACACACACACACACACGATTTACTAAATGTTTCATTGTTGCGCTGCAGAGTGGATAAGTCCTGCTCTCTGTCTGATCAACATTTACCCCATTTAAATATGAACGTTTACTACCTGCAACATTTCTTCAGGATGGAGGTGAAAATGTCTTGAACTGCTGTAATACCAACTTTATCCCCAATATAATAGAGAACTTGCCACTTTTTGTTAAAATGTAAAATTTGACCAAAACTACAGCCATGAAACTATCTGCTCCTACTGGAATTAGTGAGAAATAGGCTGAGTAGCTGAATGGAAACATGCTGAAGATCCGAGTCTGAAACTTTTCTTGGATTTATGGTATTAAAAGTTTTAGAGTGCCCTGCGTGAGGACGACATCATCCCTGAGCACAAACTCCCACAGAATGTGTGCACGATGTCTCGCACACACTGCTCAAGCAAATACTGTCAACAGGAACCAACACACCTAGTTTCTAGAATCCCAGCTGCATGAGCTGAAAGCACATAAAGCCTGTGATCCTGGCTGATTGACCTTTATGACGGATAAAAGTCAAAGTGGTCGCTAATGTACCTCAAGAGCCACCATACAGCATTCAGGACAGGGGCCACTAGAGACTGGACTGTAGACGTTCATTGAAAGCCCAACCAAGAATTAATGCACTTACTGTACAGTACATGGACATATTTGTCTCATTTAATATTTGAATTAAAAAATATTTCAGGGTTTTTACTAATTCTACATGTGAGATATGAAATATAGTTGTGAGGAAGTTGTGTACATTTTATTTAATTTTTAGGATGATTTAAAAACTAAGATTTGATATTTCACTTAGATGCCCCTGAAAGTTGTTCAGTAGCAATGATCACATCCAAACATCTAAAATGACTTAATAATGTCACATTTTCAAACATTAATATCACTACCAACGTCAGGTGAGTGAAGCCGTTCACTCACCTCGTCCACAGTACGGCTGTCCTGGAACAAACTCTGCAGCGTTGACCCAGTCCTGAGCCCCTGACCCAGGCGACATGTCCCTTGGTTCTGGGTCAGCCGGGTCGGCCGGGTCAGCCGGGTCGGCCTGGGAGACAGAGGCCAGCGGCAGCGTCTGGGTGTTTGGCAGCTCCTCTTTCTTTATGGGTTTACTGTGCTCAAACCTAAACAAGCAAAACAGAACCCATCATCAGAGCAGAACCCATCATCAGAGCAGAACCCATCTACTCACTTCCTGAATTGAAAGAAAAAAAACTAAAAACTTGAATACAGTAAAATAAAAAAAAGATAATTTTTAACTCTAACCCCAGCCTACTAAAACCATTTCAGACTAAAGGTTCACACACCTGTCTACAGTTGCCTTTGATATATAATTCAAACATTGATAGACATATTTGATTCGTAATTACTTGATTTTGATGGCATTTGACAAGAGATAATGGTTATTTCTTGCTTCATGGTTAGTTACTGAATTATATTTTATGGTAAGGTTTAACATCAGTCATGGTGCAACACTAACCTAATTCTGAACATTAAGAAGACCAGGGGAATGGTTGTGGATTTCCACAGACATGAGTAGAACCACTGTTGTAAAAAAAAAAATTGCGATGAGGAGTTCCCAAGTCTTGAAGAAAAAAATGTGGACTTTGTAATCAGGATTTATTGTATATCTACAACTAAGAGAATATTATAATGAAGAAACAAAATGTGATGGGGGAAGTGAACCAAATGTAGTACTAGAAATATTGTTGTTGCATTTAACTACAAATGATCAAAATCTATTTATATATAAATATGTGTAGCTGGCATGTCAGAAATATACAGTAAGACAGTACCAAATATGTCGAAGAAATGGAGAACCCCCCTCCCCCCAAAAAAAACAAAAAACAAAAAAACATTTCTGTCACATTCTCAGATGAAGGATGGTTTCAACCTGCTCATTAAGAACAGGGGAATTCAACTGAAAAAAAATTGTCTTTTTTAATCATTTCATCTATTAAGAGTAAACAACCAGCAACGCAACAAATCTGCTGGAGGCAATGTGGTTCTGAGGACCTGAGTCACTCGTTTTTTGGAGCTGCTCAACATGTTATTTTTTGGGATTATATTTACTTTTCCTACAGAAAATATTAAGATAGTTTATTACATGGCATGTGCATCTTAATATTTTGGCAATATCCCTATGGTAGCCAAAAAGGAAGACCAGCACTGATCTAAAATACGTCTGACAGCGGTGAGAAACGCAGCGGCTATGAAATGGATAAAATGACATTCAGCCAAAGATTCAAGGAAACAATACAAAATGAGAAATGGAGCAAATTTATTACTCATAAAATATTATAGATGGACACTGAATAGACTTATTGAAACTTAAATATGTCACAATATCTGCTATGTCCTTTTGTTCATATTTGTTTATTTTTGTTATATGTCCATTTGCCAAGGCTCTTGTCGGGTTTTTTTTTATGTAATTTATTTTGTTTCTTCTTCATGGTGCAATAAAAAGCAAAAATGTAGGTGAAAAATAATAATTCTACTAATAATACTAGTACTGCAAGATTTTTAAATGTCAAGCAGCTCAACTTCCAGATAACACTTCATCTCTAATATATACACATGTTAGCTTTAAGTAGTATTATCTGACATCAAAATTTGCACACTGAGTGCAAACAGTGTGATAAAATAATTTTCCAAAACCTAGTCATGTTTATGTCAACAAGCAGAAACCCTCAGAGCTTCTGGGGGGCTGGGCATCAATCACAAAAACAAATGAACAAGAATGTACAAAGTGAACGCAAACATACTGACATTCACAAACACCTCATAGCAACATTTTATCTTCATACAAATGGGTTTTATGTAAAAACATAAAACCATTTATGTTTTTAACCACAAATTGGTAAAAAGGTAATTTTAGTAGTGGGTAGTGATGAGTTCCAAATACCTGATCAAAACGCTCATTTATTAACCAATCACACAATTCAAAAGCTGAAAATAAACCAAATCAACCTTCTTCACACATCAGCTCCTCTGACCCATCCAAACAGACTCACATATAGAGATTCACCAGGGCTAGTTATGAGACACAGTGTGCAAAAAGATACCCAGAAAGCTTGTGGAGTTTGAGGAGGGGGAGGGTACTGGAGCTATGCATAAAGAGAAAAGGAGTGAGCTGCAGCAGGATGAACCTGGTGAACCCAACAACAGCAGCCTGAGAGGAGAGGAGGGGAGGAGGGGAGTGGAAGGGAGAGGAAGGGAGGGGGTCAGTCTGACAAAGAGAGCACCTCAGAAAAAAAAAAAAAAAAACTGTTATGCAATTACTATTTGGACTGCAGTGTATTCTGTCTGGCCCTAGGGGCTGCAGGGGGAAGAGAGGGAGAAACACAAACACAGAGTAAGAGAAGCTTCAAATGCTAATGACAACATTCACAGCATGTTGGAGTGTTTTAAATGAACAGATTATCTGTCTAAATCAGCATCATAGTGTAGCTAAAGTGCAAGTAGTTAAGTGTACAGTGCAGTTAAAAAAAAAAAGAATGGAACATGTCAGTGTTAAGTTTTAATGTTTACATTCCACCAAAAAAGGAAAAAATATAAACACCTGTTAATCTGCCCTGATGTTCAAGAAAATTATCATTTTCTTCAGTACGTATGCATAAAATAATTAATATATTCAACTTGGACATACAAAGTGAACTCAGATTACAATTTTTGATCACAACATACTGTTTGTGGTTGGAACTATAAAAAAAAAACTTTGGTTAAAAGGAATTGATATTATTCAGGACCTGTCAGGTCCCTGTATAGCCGGTGTCAGAGTCTGGTCTGCATTGCCGCCACGGCTGCCCTTTGTCACCGATTCTGTTCATTGCTTTCATGGACAGAATTTCTAGGCGCAGCCAGGTGCTAAGGGGATCCGTTTTGGTGGCCTTAGGATCACATCTCTGCTTTTTGAGGATGATGTGGTCCTGGGGTGTCCTGCCCCAAGTGGACGAGTTAAGTATCTCGGGATCTTGTTCATGAATGAGCGAAGAAGGTAGTGGGAGATCGACAGGCGGATTAGTGCAGCGTCTGGAGTGAAGCGGGCACCGTCCGTTGTGGTGAAGAGAGAGCTGAGTCAAAAACTGAAGCTCTTGATTTACTGGTTGATCTTCCTTCCTACCCTCATATACGGTCATGAGCTTTGGGTCATGACCGAAAGAACAAGGTCACGGATACAAGCAGCCGAAATGGGTTTTCCATTAATGAATGGATGGATGGATATTATTCAGTTTTTCTTTTAGAATCTCAGAAATCAAGCTACAACATCTGAATTGATTGATCAATCAGTCCGGCCCAGAGTCCAGGACGCTCCTGTAGATGAGATTTTAATCTCAAATCGTTTTAATCCTGAATAAATAAATGTTAAAATAAAAAAAAAGTGGTGGGATAAATAACAAATAAAACATTTTGGTTTTGTAACATTCAATTTTGAACTAAATATTTCAGTTCCATCAACTGAATGATTGCCGTGCTTTAGTAGATGAGCTTAGATGAGTTTATAATAAAACTCATCCACCCACTATCCACCATCTACCAGCTTAGTCCTGCAAATGGTGACTGTCAACACACTCAGGCTGCCCATGTGCAAAAAAAATTAGGATGGGTAACATTATTGTTGGAATAATAAATAAAAATAAGCAATACCACAATGTGTATAAATATGTAAGCAGCGACAAAAGCTGCTTTTCTGATTAAAGTGAAAGCATTTAGGGAAATGTTTCATTTTGTGCCCTAATCTAATCCACTATGAGAAGTAAGTGTGTCATTTCTTTAGGACTGCACAACACAAATTTAAAGCTATCATAATATTGTTGTAGACAAAATGCATATCATAAAGAACTGCCTTACCTGCAACAAAGGCCAGCTGATTATTTAAGTACCATTCATTTGGACTCACTGTGTCTGTCATATACTTGGTAACATATTTTTGATGTGATAAAAAACATTTCAGAAACCAATGTGACAGTAAGGTGGGCATCAACAAGAACCAACTGTTTCAATAAAAACATCATACATGAATTTAATTTTCTCTGGGGTCTATGTTTGTTATGAATCTACGTTTGTTATGAATCCAAAACATAAATTCATTTAGGCCCTAAGCTGAAAGCACATAAAAAGAACTTGAAGGTGTTTAAACAAAAAAGGATGCATGGGAGTCAGCTGCATGAGATTTCTGGCACCAAGAACCACAACTGCAAATCCACAACATCCATCACATTAAGCAATTCATTCTCCAGCACTGTTTCCTACTGACCTAAAGAGCATCAGAAACATAGAGCCAAAGAAGGCAGCCGCATGTCGACAAAACTTTACAAATTTATGTTTTTTAAAAGCTTCCTCTCACCAAAGAGCAGCTGATGAGCTTAACAGCAACTCCACAGTTTATAGACAACACATTGACTGGAGCAGCTGTCTCACATATCAGAGTCACTTGAGGAGCAAGCAGCATAGCTAAGATGCCCCTCCAGCAAGGCTGTCATTGGTTCAGAGCATGGCTACTTTTAGAAAACTAGTAACAACAATCTAGATTAGTATAATTTCCCAGCCCATATTAGCTTTGCATGCATATCTTATTTATTTTGGCATATGTTTGTAAAATTCCTGGAGTAGTCAATACCTGCAGCGATCTCCAAACACACAGTTTCCCTTCTGAAAGAACTTGCATATCATGGCTGCAGGTTTGCTGCTTGAAAGATCATGAGAGTATCGACAGCTGTCTCCTTCTTTGCAAAGACCATGCATGAAATACCTGCAAATTCAAATGTGAAAAGAAAAGTACACGAATTAGAAAAGAATGAGGTAATCATTTTAAAATTAATAATTTAGCAGAACTGAAAGGCTGAACACTCATCTAGAAGTACAGAAGACAGTTAAGGATAAATGCATCCTACTGCTTTAATACTGAAACTATATTCCTCATCACTGACAATAAAACTATTGGAATGACGAATCAATCAGGAATTTACCACCAGATCCTATCTTTCCCTACAGTGTGTACTGCTTACCGCCAGGCTGCTTTAAGGTGAAAGAATATAAAGTTCTTATGAAGTATGGTTTATGGTTTTATCAAGGTGTGGCAGTATGTATAAGTTTGACACGTTTGCCAGTCGGATAATAGTTGACAATGTACGTAACATAGCTAGCTAGCCGGCCGCTAAAGTGGCTCAGTGGCCATAGTCAACACAATAACAGAGGACTCCAGCTAGCTCAGTAACAGAGCCGAGGTTGTCGTCAGGCTGTTAAGCGGCCACTAGCCGTCCTCACAAACCAATATTCGTGTCAACCAATAGCTGAATATGCCCTGACACTATAATACTCGAAGATAGCGCTCTACCTGCAGGTTACGTGTTTTGTCCAACCTCCTGTTACTGAAGGAGCCACCGTAGACGCTGCTGCTGCCTCCGCCATTTCTGTTTATGTTGAGAAGCTACAGCCGGATGTTCCGGACAGCTCCGCTTAGGCTCGGCTACTTTCGGAGCGAACGAACGGGATCGATGATTACCGAAAAACCTATTTTGACTCTTTATTATACAACTTAATTTTTTGTTTAAATTATAATGGTCTCGTCTTAATTAGTCACATCATATGGAATTCATTTAATTTCATGAAAGAAAAAAAAATAACTGAAGAAGAGTCACATTGTTTAAATAGCGGTTAAGTGAAGGTTTAGTTTAATCTCTGAGTCACATTCTGTGAACATGAGCTTCCTCCGGCCTCCTCCAGATGGCGCTGCTCGGAAGCTGGATTGAAACATGTAGTGTGTTGTCAGGAAATACTGGTGGAGTGTTCTGCAACTCTAAGGAAAATAACAATTTCAGGGAATTTTTATGACTATTTCTAACCAAGAATAAACCTAGCACAAGCATAGCTAAAATAAATTTTAATATAATGGAAAAAGAAGGCTGCATAGTGCCACAGTTGGTAGCACTGCTGCCTTGCAGCAAGAAGGTCCTGGGTTTGCATCCTAGCCTGCAGTCTTTCTGCATGGTCTCTAAATTCTCCTTAGGTGTGTGCGCATGATTGTTTGTTCCGTCTGTCTCTGGACGGGTTGCCATGTGATAGACTGGTGACCTGTCCAGGGTGACCTTGCCTGTTGATCGCTGGAGATAGGCACCAGCACCCCTGATGACCCCAATGGGATAAGGGTGTAAGAAAATGGATGGAAAAGTTACATTCTTTGTCACTCATTTTAGAAAGGGAAACTCAAATTACATAATTTATTATTACACATAGTAAATGGTAAATGATAAATAAATAAGAAAATAAAGATTTTAAGTGGCAAAGATTTTATTCTTCATTCCCTCATGCATACTGCATGCAAAGACATCTGGCTCTCAGCCACTGGAGATCAGGATGACCTAGAGGTCACGCTTCTCTTAGTTGCTCTGGATTCAACAACTCATAACAAGGCAAATATAGTTCCTGCAATGACTTTGGAAGGTTAAAATACCTATAGTGTACATTTATAGTGGAGTCGTACTGCCATTGCTAGCAGTAGAAATGCCAAAACAGCAGTGCTCCAGTCATTTTCGATGTCACCATAACGACACAGAGGCGTACTAACCTGCTCACTCAAATCCTTATGTGTATTTTGACTGAGTAAACACTTAATTGAAGGACGTAGTGCAAGTACTGGGACGGGGCCTATGTACATGACATACGTCACCAGTAATCACTATGGTAGCACTGGCAGACCTAGACGGACTATGGCAGGAAAGTCTGATGAGATAGCACAAAACATATTAAAATGGCAGAGAAGGTCCCCAAGATACTGTTCTTATGAGAAAGCACTCTTTTTAATGACAAGGAGTGGTTAGTTAAAAAATTGTATCCTGTCCAGTAAAATAAAACAGTCAATGAACTGTATAGTTCTTGCAATGTGAAAACATGAAAAGTTTTAGATGAAAACTGAAACACCAAATGGCACCATCAGGTGTTGCACCATGCACCGACTTGGTTTTGACTGTCAATATACATTACTTGCTCTCCACTGGTGTAGTAGATCAGCAGTTTTAAATTACGCTGGTAATTTAAAACAAGCAGGCAGGTCTTCTATATTTTGAGTTTTAACCAGCCGTTTATTTGGAACATTTTAAAGGTCCATTCATCTACTGTTACTATACCCAACACTTACGCTGGTAGTGTTATTCAGCTTTGGTGGTTCCCTCTATCGCCAAAGGTTGCTTGTCAACGTCCTTACAATATGTTGCCTCATTGGTGTACTTCTTCTGAATAATGCCTTTTCCTTTTAGACTATGCAGGGTTGTAATGTAAAGCTCTTCTCCAGTCACACTGGTTAGTTAACTGGAGATTCAAACAATCATTGTTTTAATTCTTAGTCATCATACAAGTGAGCCTGTGCAAACGAGGGAAACGGCTGGGTGTCTACATCTCTGCAGCACTACTATGCAGTTATGTGCCAACTTGGAAAATTAATTTGAATAACTGAAAGAATTTTGATGCTAATAAGTCTCAATTTCTTTCTTTTTTAGTGTATATTATATCTAGATATTACTTTGGTAACCTTAGGCCAAGTATTCTAGAATTAAGGAAGAATTATTCATGGATTACTTGTGAAAAAACAATAATGAACACCTGCAGAAAAAGAAGAATAGTTAAAAATTGATGACGACACGTGAACATTTAAACCCACAGTATTTATTTGGATTCTAAAAACTAGACTGACATGATTGACATCCCGGCTCAGAAGGTCATTTCTAAACAAAAAAATGAACCATATAAATAAAGGATTCTGTCAGACTGTGGTTAGTTGAGCTGTCTGAGGAGTAAACTAGAGGCTAATTGACTTGGGGCTGACCGAAGCTAATATGGCTCTACAACAAAGTAATACACAGAGTGTTGGGTTCTGCTCTGCTGTCATTTTGCACCAGCTGCATCAAAGAGCAAAATTATCTAATCTGAAACCGAGTCAACACCTGCTGGACTTTTTCAATTTGGATCAGCAGGAAGCTACCCAATGAACGGGACCGAAACTTTACAGAGGACTTTCAACTTCTCTAATTAGAACAAACATTGTTTTAGTGCAGTGAAGTAACTACTGATTCTGTCAGAAAATGTAATATCTGAAGCAAGAGCTAGATGTTTCTAAAGTCAAAGTTGATGCCACAGGTCAGCAGAACAGAACCTAGCACTAGGAAGGATTTGATGTCTGACGTTTTTTATGCTCTCCATGACGACGACCCTGTAGGTGGGTGAATGAGCGAGACCGTATAATCTAACCAAACCCAGAGACTCCTACTGACACACCACTTCCACTCTTGATGAACAATTCATATAAAGTAATAATGACTGTGTAAACAAAAAAAGCAATAAAATTTACTTGCACATAAAAAAAAGTATTAGTCACATTAATACAGAAATAAATGGCACATTGAATTCCTAATTTTAAAAGAAAGTGGTGCTTTTCTTTACTGAGGAGACATGTTAAATAAATTACTACCATAAATGTTACATACAAATCTGGAGTAGTATATACAAATGAGTTGTTAGATACAAATAAACTACAGTTTTTAATTTTATGTTTAGACAGCAGTAGAAGTGTATGATACAATGTAGGGGGTTGTGCTGAACAAATTTGGGCCGGAGTGTGTGGGTTGGTGGCTGGTTGGCTTGCTGTAGGTGGAGGAGGGGCCGTCTTTCCAAACCATAAACCGTCCAGGAAACAGAATCGCCTGTATGGACTGGCTCTGGAACGATCACGTCCAACATGATGGAAGCCTTGGGAGCAAAGGAACACTGGTTCACTTTCACTTTGTTAAAGGAAAATTATGCCATCTTTCTCCATCCCAGCTCAAACTCTTAGTGGAGTTCTGATTGTTCAGTTTTGTGTTTCAACGCAGTAAGAGAAACACAGAGAATGACTGTCAGCTTGATGGGAATGAATGGGAAGTGTAAGTCAGACTGGGTCCGAAGTGCAAGGAAACAATACTACTGTGGTAAAAAAATAAAAATAAAATGACATAATTTTCCTTTTACAACTTGTTTCCAATCCAATTTGTGTCCATCCCTAAATCTATCTCTGACACATCCCATACTATCATGGTATCCCTCCATGTCCCATCTCCCTGACCTCCTATAGATTGTTCTAAAGACATAATAGAAATCCCTGCTTTTTCCTTCAACATCCCTTAAAAGTCTCCATGGTAACAGTGGTTGGATAGAAGCACAGGGGCCGTGAGCTGAGTGGAGCTGAGTAAAGAAACCGTTGTCTACTTTGTAAACAAGTATAGATTCTGAATCTCCAGATGGCTCTTCTGGTTTGGTCTTCACAACTGGATCATGGCTTTCACAAGATGTCTCCTCCTGTGGAGAACAGGTGGCCATAACCAAAGTTTTCTCATTCTGATACAAACTTCTGATTCCTAAAAAAAAAAAGAAAAAAAAAACTCCAAAAGAAAAACAAATCCTTCACGAACCATTACAGAGTTCTCCTGCTCCTCTGTCTCCATAGCAACATGCTTGCCAAAACATAGCATCAGCGGGCTGCGTGAGGCAGTGAGAGCAGAGCTTTATGAGGACTGTGCGCTCCTCAGGGCAGGTTTGGTCCATCAACCCAGCAGTTAGTCCTTGAGATTCTAGTCTGGGCAGTCTAATGAGTTCATTGTGCAGCTTGGCTGCCTCCAGTTCCTCCGTCATTCCTCCTTAAAGTGTGAGTGGGGTTTGGACTGAAGGAGCATGTGTTGGTTTACAGGAGGAGGGTCTGGAAGGATGGTGATGCTGGTCCAAGCTGCAGGATACCTCCCAAAGACGCCTGTTGATTTTGTGCATATAACACACAGTGTTCAGACACTTGGGGAGTTGATTTTTCTGGGACTTTTTCTTTTTTATAGTAGAAACACTGCAACATGTGACATTAGATTATTAGTTCAACACTAGTGAACAGTGGTGAAAGGCCCCTTTCCCTCTTTGTTCTGCTGAGGTTGGCCAGCAGAGGCTCCATCAGGCACAGCAGCGCCCCCCAGTGTTTCCTGGTAGCATGGGCTCCTCCCCTCTAGGCGTCTGACAGGCAGCTCTGGATACTGTCCATCCACAGCTGGGCATTTGAACTCTCCTGGGCACACAAGTTATACATGCGCTTGGCCGTCTTCAGCTGAGAGTGGGAGAGACAGGACAGTTAGAACCACTGAAATACACGGAATACTTTTTGCCTTATGAAAGTATTCACACCCTTTGCACTCTTATACATTGGAAACTGGAACGTATTTTACTGACTTTCCTTCCTGCCTGTCCTTTCTTGTGTTGATCTATTTTGTTTCTGCACCATAATGAGTGTTTCTGTATTTGAAGGACAGAAATGTTTGCAAACTCACATCAAAGAAGGCTTTCTCCTCCACGTTTTTCGGCGCTCCCATGGCAGGTGTTCCCACTGTGACCGACTCCACGTCTGACAGCTCGATCACACCTTTACAGTCTTTGTCCTGCCTGCTGTCGTAGTATCGCAGCTGGAAAAGGAGCCATGTTAGTGACAGGAGGAGGTCACAATCAGAACGGTATTCTTTAGTTTGGGTTGGTGGGGCTGTGTGATAAATTTCACCTGATGTTTCGTCTTATCCAGCACAAACCACCTAGGTTTCCATGGTTTCAGCAATGCTCCTCTTTTGTACAAAATGCCTTCAAAACTCCTGATGGGGAAGAAATGTTAAAAATGAGAGCAGTTCTGTTGAGGTGTGGGATGATCAGCAGTTAAAACTTCATCATCATTTAACCTGTTTATAGGTGAAGCTCAATAAATCAGCATAGAATTGAAACTCAAAAAAAATATTTTACAAGGTGTAAACATTATATTATTCATGTCATATTTATTTATGTTCATTTTGAGGATTGTGGTTCACAGCTAATAAAACACTGAAAAGTCAGCTTCCTAATGACCTTTTCTAACCTACCATAACAGCATTTTACTTTTTAAACTTAATTACTGAAATTAATTAGCTTTTTCATGACATTCAAATTTGGATGCATCTGTATTTAGCAGGTTTTGATGTTTGTTTCTGTCTCTATATTCACACTGCAGGTCTTAATCCTCAGTTCTGACTTTTTGGCAGTTGTTCACATTTCCAAATATATGACTTGTGTGCAATTTCCCTTGTGAACTGCAATAATGTCACATGCAGTGAGCGTGCTCAGTTTGTAGAAGTAAACATGGATGCTAATGATGGAGGATCTGAGCTTCCCCTCACAGACGGCCGCCCTCCGGGGAACAGACCTGTTCTCACTCTCCGTGCTCTGGAACTGGCTGTAGAGCGTGCTGGTACTCGGCCGACCCGCGACAGGCGTGGACGTGGCGCTAGCTTCACAGTCCAGACCCAGCTTGATGGAAGATCCAACTCTGCTGTCCTGCAGGCAGACGCCCTGGGATCGCCGCTGGTGGCTTAGGTTGGAGGACATCAACAGAGAACTGGAGAATGACGGCTGTTAAGAGAGAGAGATAATATTCAGAATCACATTTAAAATCAGTTCTAATACTGTTACTAGGTAACAGCATTAGTTACTAGGTAACAGTATTAGTATGTGGGTGGGAAATGAAACTCTTATCTCACTTTGCTTTCCAGTTTGGTCTCGGTCCTCTGTGTGGTCTTGATTTTGTCCCACGTGTCCTTCCACTTCTCCGATGTGTGGCCGAGCTCAGCCTCCAGGTCCTGCAGATCTTGCAGCAGTTTAGTGATGGCGTCAGGTATCACTTTGCTTAGGTTGTCGTAACATGGCCACACAATGTGCCGCTGAGACTTTGGAGCACCGGTGTCAGCTTTCTCTGCCGTCTCCTCTGCCAGGCTCTCCTGCCGGCTCCTCAGCTCCCAGTCATACGGGGGTCCATCAGACAGAGTTTCCTCCAAGTAGAAGTCCCACACCTTCAGGTTGGAAATGAACGTGTACGGCCGCAGGACCTGTAACATATTTCCACATCAGCCTCGTCTTAATGATTTAAGAACTCCGATTCCCGCAACGATCCCGGAATGTTCCTGAGTCATGTTCCTTTAATATTCTGAGTCTAGATTTCATTCAACCTCAGTAACAAGTGCAATTGTCACTACAAGATAGACGGAAGCTGCCCTCACCTCCTCATCCTCTGGAGAGTACATGTAGTTGTAGAAGACGGGGGCTTTCTTGTTGAGTCTGTCGACGTAGTCCCACACAGACTTGCACACCTGAGGATTTCTCCTGTCGCTTTTCTCCTCGTACAACACTCCTACATCCACACAGTGATCAGCGTCACACAACCGCACAGTCAGACAAACATGAGCAGATCTACTGCGGCTGTGGCTCACCCAGCTCAATGCGGTCATAGTCCGAGTCCAGCAGGAAGGTGCGGAAGCGGTTGGACATGTAATGGTAGGCCAGGAACTTCAGGTAGTATTGGCTGAACTCAAACTCCATGGGGAACTGAAGGTGGATCTGAAGGATGCAGAAGGGTTGTTAGGATGACAACACAGTTCTTTAAACAAAGAAGCAGTTTTTATGCTGTTCAGTTCATTCAAACAGACATTTTCATCTTGGTTAAACTCAGTGTTTTGCTCTAGAAATGTGTGACTACAGGCTTAAGAGCAGGAAGCAACATCTTTCTGTAGCCCAACTCCACAGGAACACAGATGGCCATACATACACCATATGTAAGGTAAAGGTAAGGTAATTTTATTTATATAGCACATTTTCAACAACAAGGCAATTCAAAGTGCTTTACATATGTAGAGAACAAGGAAGGGAACTTGAGGACTGCTGACATTTCTGCACAGAGGGTTTTATCTGTTTGAATCCAGGTCAGAGGTAAGACAGCAGAGGTCTCAGACAGGACAAATACAGTGTCAAGTCTAAAGATGTCAGACTATTTTCACAACTTTGAGTTCGTTAAGGTTTGCAAACATTTGTTTCAGCACACCAAAGCATTTCATCCTGGTTTTGGTCTGGTCTTTATTGAGCACCTTTTTTTCTTCAACACTTGGGAAAACACAGGAGCTCATGTTCAGCTCAATGTCTAAAAATGCCGAGGTCCTCATCCATCACATTGAGTTGTTTGCTTGAGTAGCCTGAGATGCAACCCTGCACAGTCTGACCTGGGATAGAGATGTTGACCCCACCTGGTGTACACAGTCGAGGAACTGCAGAAAGACGGGGGTGAAGCCACTGCTCTGGCTGCCCAGCGTCTGCGCACCCCGGTGGCTGAACCTGTGGCCAAACGACAGCCACTCCTTCTCTACCAGCAGTCGGAAACCATCAAATGTTCTATAGTATGGGTCAGACAGCAGCTGCACCAGGGACACCACCTACAAAAACACAGTTCAAACTCCTGGATTAAAAAAGTAACAAATAAAAGCAGATTTTGTGTTGAGCTACATATCTTTGTCGTGGTCCAACCTGTGTTGTAACGTCCCAGCCGTCCTCCAGGCTGACCATGACCGAGGAGCCGGTGTCCAGAAGCTCCACCACCAAAACGGACACCTGCAGCACTCTGTGCAACTGGAAACACGGCCAATTTCAGGTCAGAGTCCTGTCATGGCTGAGCATCTACACTTAAGGAAAGCTGTAAAACCAATAAATACTGACCAGAGTCATCCACTCCGAGTCCTCTAGGAGGCGCAGGAAGCTCATGTTTGGCTCCGTAGTTTGGGAGCTCGGCACACAGGCTTTCATCAGCTTCTTGAAACTGTTCTTCACCTGCCGCACGTCACACACCTCGATGGGGATCACCTCCCACTGCTGGAACGAGTCCTGCTTTCCTCCCTGATGACAACATGTCATTCTCTTCACTTACATTTAATGAATACCCTTTTTTTTTTTTTTTGCACCAATCACCACATATGAGTTTGATAGAGTGCCAAAACAGACCACATGATAGCTTTTACCAAAAGAACAGATTTTCCCAAAGTATCTGGAGCAACATCTGTCATTCACATGAATGTTTTTATGACCCTGAAGTTTTATACTCAGAAAGGAAATCTTTTCCAAATGCCTTTGTCACTTAATAAAGTAGCTCTCATGTGAATGAACTTATTTAGCTAATTTAGAAATTCAAAAAGTTTTTATTATGTAATTAGTTAATTTTAAAGAGTGGTTAATATATTAAATCTTTAATGGAAATTGGCTTTATGAATAAAACAATGAAATGTGTAGAATGTTTAAAAGCTTTATCCTGAGGAACTTTATAAACGTTATGGGTCTCTGACTGAGCCAAGAAAACCTACTATAAGTATGGTCTTAAAGTCTGTCTAGCTCCATTGCTCATAATTTCCCAAATCCACTTCTGATTGGCTGATTGGACCCTCATGATGTCTCCTCCAGAAATTCTCAGCTTCCAAAGCAGCAGTCTTCAGAGACAGAACCCAGCAAGGAGCTTTGTCCCTGATCAAATTACAACGCTCAGTTGGGGGAAATGTTTTGTGTGCATGTTATACGGTGAAATTCTTCAATGTTCTGTTTTGTTTTAACTCTACAACTCTGACCTGTTTAACATGACACTGATTTTTTTCATTTGATGCCCATTTGTTCCTTCTGCCCAACTTGGTGCCCAAACAAACTGAACCAGAACCAGCAACAACTAACTTTTGTTCAGAAAAACAAAGCTTTAGTTCTGCATATTAGCATAACAGTTTTCTTAGCATTATACTGCTGATCATAATCAGAGCAAACATTCAATAACTGCTGATAGTCAGCTCTGCTGGGTGAGAGAACAGATCATCAGCGTAGTATCACCGATCCTACAAATAGTTTTACAGAGTTTCAACTGTTCTGACAAGACATCCGTGTACAAGTTAAACACTGCAGATTATTGATTTAACAACCACATTTTTTGTCAAATCAATATCAATTAATTTAATTTGTCTAAATCAATTTTGGACAAATACTTTGTCTAAAACAGCAGCTAACTGAAGACTAAGACATACTATCTTCTAGTTCTTTTGTGGAGTCCTGTTATTGTGATCATGCAGTATGACTAGTGACATTCTTTAGCGTTTCTTCTCACCTTGAGTTGGGCCTTGTCCCCGATAATGTAGAGGTAGGCTTTCTGCTGGCGCAGGAACAGCGGATCATTTGGCCCTCCATTGGGCTGTGGAGATTCCTTGCCAGCCAAACGTGTCCCAATGTCTGGGTTGTAGGCACTTAGACGGCCACTGCCCCGGATGCTGCCCCATTTACCTGCAGGGGACACACATACACACAAAGTCAAGTCTTCCAAGACATCATGATGTGAACCTTTAATCAACACTTCATGTTGAAGACCATTGTAAAGGATCATTCTGTTTTACTGAAAGAGCTGGAATGATCCTTCAATGTGACGGCGTCTGACTGCTGTCACATTCAGCTGCTACCAGCCAAGATCTGAAGCAAGGCAGCGATGAGTAAAAACTGCCCAGCTCACTTCGCTACATCTGCATCATGATGATTAATCAGCGGAGGGAAGAATCAAACAGAAACAAACAGGACGTCAGAGTCCAGCTGCAGCGGCAGCAGCATGCACACAACACACACAAGCAGTAACAACAAACCCCTTAGTCTGTGCAGAGACACTGCTTTTCCCAGAAGGACACCACACTGAAGCTACTGTTAGATATCTGATTGGTTAGAGAGGAGTGCAGGAAGAGTGAGGGGGCGTGGCCTACTGTACCTCTAGGAGAGTTCCTAGCTTTGCCAGAGACTTTGGGCTGAGAGAGGGAGATGACTTTCGCCTTTTGACCAAGTGCTGAGGTCAAATGACAGAGACGGCTTGTTAACCAACAGCGTTAAACAACGGAGGATGGTTCACTGGTTTGCACTGATTTCACACATGATGTAAAAGGAGTGTGTTCACTGACACACCATCAACCCTGATCAGTCCTCATTTCACTATGAGGACAGACTAGCAGCTCACCTCCTCTGCTGAAGGTTCCAGGGATGTCCTCCTTGTTGCCCAGAACCTGCTTCATCAGGTCTCCAATCTTCGGCTGCCTGAGCTTATCGGATGACTCTGTGGACAGCAAAAGCTGTCAGCCTGCGGACAAGGGTCCTCTAACAGCAACATGTGCTTTCAGAGTGTGTGCACTGACCAGATGTGTTCATGTGTGTGGATGTGAAGCCACTCAGGGTGTTTCTGCCGGTACTCTCACTGTAGGAGGGCATGGAGCTGATGATGGCTTGGAGGTATTTCTCCTGCTCCAGGCTGGTGGAGTCTGCTTGAGACGGCACTAGTTGAGATGAAAAACAGAAACAAAATGTTAGGCTCATCAATAACTGAGGTGTTAAAAGGAGCTTTTCCCTTTATTGTTTGCTGCACTTCACCAATATTTTATTATCAGACAAAGATAACCTAACTAAATATGAAATAAAGTTTTGAAATGATCATTTACTTAACTATTTTTTCCTTAGTGAAAAACATCTGCCATTTATATTTGCTCAGAAGACTTTAGATTGATAATAATAATGTTTGATGACCTGAAACATTGTGTGATCAAAATGCAGCCAGAATAAACTTGAAATGGTGCAAATATTTTTTCACAGGACTGTATCTGCGCAAAGTTGACAAAGTGGATGTTTTATATCTGATTAAGTAAGCCTCACTAATTCAGCATTCAGCTCAGATAATAAGCTATATGTGGCTTCTTTGAAGCCCAACTGTCTCTTCCTATAAAGTCTAAACATTACTAAAATATAAATATGAACATGGTGTGCACAAAGACGACCAATAAGAGCTACACAATAGGCTGCAGGCATCCAGGACATGACAGAACTGCAACAGAAGGCAACTGAACGTCTCTCTTTTCTTCAAGATATCAAGAAAAGATATCTACCTCCCTTCTTTTAATGAAAGAACTGAAATGACTGTTAGGAATGTGCCCAGACAGTCATCTTGACATAATGTTGTACCTGCAGTCGGCGCATTGGGAGACTTGAAGAAGCTGACGACTCCCTTGCCATGAAGGCCTGCAGAGCGCAGCAGGACGGCCTTGGTGCGTGAGTGTCTCCAGCACACGACAGGGAAGCGATTCTGTCTGTAGCAGCGGCAGATCCTATTAATGGTGGAGTCCGGAATGTTCTGAGGGATGATCAGCAGGCCGGGGTAGCTGGAACACAAGAGGTGGAGCCATTTTTATTTGTCTGTCTGTCTGTCTTTTCTACGCACTCTGAAAATTTGTTCCATTTTGTCTTGGTACAAACAATAGTTTTGAAGGATTTTATTGGGATTTCATGTCACAGACCAACATGGTGCATCAATGTAAAATGGACAGAAAAGGATTCAGTTTTCAGAAACTGGGGTTTGAGAAAAATGTTGAAAACTATTTGTCATTTCCTTTTATTCACATTATTTCATTACCTTGTTTTCACTTAAAATCCCCACAAAATACACCAAATATATATGCCATGTGGAAATGCTCAAAGGGTGTAAATAGTTTAGAAAGGCCTTCTACATCTGTAGACTGACTACTGCTGCTGTACCTCCTGCAGACTGTGTACATGCGATTAGCTGTAGAAATCCTGAACGGCTCATTCTTAGATCGCGTCAGGCTGTTGCTCAGCGTGCCCAGACCGAGGCGCTGGTAGTCACGGCAACAGGCGCGCTCCACAACGTTGCTCATAGTCTGTCTGTCTGAAGAGCGGATGGTAGAGGACAGAGTCAGGGCGCTCTGATCCACTTCCTCTGAAACTGTGGAGAAAATTGATTGATTTAAACTTTAGACCCACAATTCATTTAATTTGTTAAATGATGAAAAACAAATCGTTAAAAAACTGATCGGCCTTTTTCCTTGTAATACCTGAGATTTCATCTTCATCCAGCTCGGACTGGAAGCTGCTCCTGTTCTCCCAGGTGGCTGGAACCTCCTTCTTCCTGCCCACATACTGACGACTAATGGTCCTCTTTGCATTCTTCACCAGGTTTTTGGAAAGTGTCCTGAAGAGGATAAGGACATTCTCAAAGATTTGTATCAATGTGGATCACTCTGAGTAACTTATTTTTGGGGTTTTGAAGTCAGTAGCCACACCGCCACTTAGGAAAAAAAACAAAAAAAACTGAGGGACATATTGTATTTTTATTTATTTTTTTTACTTTCTAAATAACTCATGCTGAAATTACATTAAGAAACCAAAATGGTTCAGAGACTTGAGTGACTCGCAAAGCAGCGGCAGTCTTTGGATCATGATCATGTGTTCATTTTAGTTTTTTTTCATAGGAATATATTTTAGTTTATTTTCATCCACTTAAGTCGCAATTAGGAGTTTTCTGGTTGATCACTGATCTTTCAAAAGCCTCACTTACCAAAACTACAAAAACTTGTTTTAACTGCACATGAGGTAGAGTGAGTTGCTATAAATTGAATAAACTAAACAACAAAAGAAACACTTCCTTTAGTCTTAAATTTGTTCACATTTTAAAATGAGACCTGTTTTTCAGATTTTTGCAATGGTAGAAAAGATTGGTGGATAAAATCACCTCTACATGTAAGCATCAACCGATCACCTAAAATTAAGGACATCACAAAGGCAGCCATTTTGCAACATTCATATGTTGTACTAATCTGGAGGTTTGGCTGGAGGCTATCTACATAAAATGTATTGTTAATCAGTTAAATATAAATCTCCACTGAGCTGATCTTTAGAATTAACCGGTTTTCTAAATCATCTTATGTTCTCAGTAGCAACTATTAGTTCTGGAAGCAACAGCTTTATGTGCTTCATCTCTGTGTCACTAATGCATAAACAGAAAACCATGATTCACAAATATCCAGTTTAACCTCCTTATGTTTCTGGGTCACAAACAAGCCTCAAAGTAAATCCTTCCTGTACTTGGCCCAACAAACAACCAATCCAATGACTCGTCTGCTTTCCGAGTTCTGAGTACTTGATGAAATAATGAAATGGTAAGCTACAAAGCAAACCTATAACAACACTCCTTCCCAGTTAGTGAGACTTGGTGTGATTGGGCCAATGGATAAAGTCAAGCTAAAGGAGTGAAAACTGAGCTATTCTTTGATTTATTTGAATAAAAGTCTTTTTGTCTCTTACCTTAATGACTGGTTCTTATCCTTGGTTTTGGGCTCCAACACCAGCTTGCCACTTTGACCAACTGTGAAGGCAAAGGTGCCCTGGACATGCTGAGGAAAGCGCAGCTTATGTAAGTGCTTCCTGAAACTCTCAGCCAGGTCTGATGCAACCTCTTCATCAAAAGCAATTTTCATTAGCTGCAGGTAAGACAGAAAGAGAAGGACATTTGATCACCTGTGGGTTACAAGCGAAGGTCTAACAGAGGATGGCTGATTATGAGAGGTAAGTACCTGGAAGGTGCAGGATCGGAGCTGAAGCCCCTCCTGGACAAATTGGTCCATGGTTAGAGTGACAGAGATCCTCTTCTCCTTGGTCAGAGAGGCGATGGGGAAGGAGCGAGTCACTATCTGTTCACCCACTGAAGGAAAAGACACCAGTTTGGTTCATCAGAATAATGAACCAAAAATCCAGCACGCCTCAGATGATCTTTTCTTCCTCACCTAATGCATCACTTGGTGTGCCCTTGAAGATAAGCCGGTAAGTTGTAAGAAAGATGGCGCCCTCTGCAGGAAGAAGAGGTGGCCCTCCCATCTGCCCTGTGGCCTCTTCGCGGCCATCAGGGATGAGGTGGACCCGCATGCCATCCATCACCAGCTCCTCACCGGGTAGCAGCGTTGGCCTTAGCAACTTGGGCTGCAGATGAAAACAAAACAAAAACCAAGAAGAAGCCATAAATCATTTGAAGTCGAAAAACAAGAAAATGAAGAAAAGTAAAGCAGACTTGCATGTAGCTTTTTTTCCCCGTAGAACAGTCCTTTATTTAGCACCTTTTCAGGTTTGTGAAAATAATTTAGAAAAACTAACAGAAAAGATAACTTTGTGTTTGTGCTTTAAAGTTAAACTGCTGACAAGACTGAATGTTTGACTGCAAGTAGTAACTTTAAACTGTGCCAATACTTTAGGCCTTCACGCACTAAAAACATCACTCCCATGCTTTGAAACCATGCGACCTGCACTGATTACCCAGAGAGCAAAATACGAGTGAATCAATGTTGAAATATAGTTAAGCAGCAACACTGAATCCATGTTGAAGAATGACACTGAAATGATATTAAAAGTGGTCGGTGACTGACATGTCGAATCAACATTAATAACTGACACTATATCAATGTTGTTTCAACAATCATCTACATGCACATTTTAGTTTTACATCGAATCAAAGTTAAGGAATCAATATTGAGTCTTGTATATTTTTTGGTCTGATAGGTCTACATCATCACATACCATTACAAGTTTTTTCACAGGTGTTAAATACACAATGTTGTTGACAGACAATAAGTATTATGTCATTCAAAATTATCTTACATTAACATATTTCCAAAAATGTGTGTACACAAGCTTAAAAATAACAAGATGGCATTAATATTTCATTTTATTAAGAAAACACGTATAGATCTGTAAAAATATTTGATTCCTTTTTGAACAACAGTCTATTGTCCATAGAAGAACAGCGTCCATGAGGTTAAGCCTTGTGCTGTATGAACCAGGGAAACATTATGTGTTGGGGTAACCCAAGTTTGACTTTGGTTGGCATCACACTGGTTTCTTGATGCCTTCCTCCCTCTCTGTTGCGTAACAAAGCCACTTCTTGACAGTTTCGCTATAGTCCTTGTCAGTCAGCTTTGGGCCAAACTACCGAGCAGCAGCTGAAAAACACCAAAACAAGAGTGAGGAAGGTGCCGGTTAGAAAGATGATAAACATTTGAAAAGTTTTGAAACACAGTGAAATATTAAACAGTGTACTGCATCTGAGAACACACACAGAAACTGTATAGTTCCACTTGTACACTCACAACTAAACTAATATGCCAATGAATATTCATGAAAATGTATCTTAAAGTTAGTCGACATATATAATCACACCTTTACTTCTCAAGCTGCAGCATAGGCACAAAACAATGCAGTTATTTTTCAATAAACAAAGTTAAGATAAAAGTAATGTCGCCAAACTTACTGCAAAAGTGCTCAGAGTAGAATTCAATTCAGAAGCAGGTTGCAAACAAGCCAGCAGCAAAGGGTCGTGTAGTTGGGCCATACCACTCATGTAAAAAGGTGAGTTGGAGGGGGTGGACCACTCCACTGCTTGAAGTGACTTGTAGATGTTTTTGTCAACACATTACGCACAAACAGTCAGTAATATTTACAGACAAGTAAGAAAATGTACAGAAAGGAATCACAACCCACTGTCCTTAACAGTTTAAAACGTCATAAACGTCATTACATTGATTTAACATTGATCAGATGTTGGCATTTGAATCATTAGAATTCAATCACAAAACAACATTGACTCAGTGACAATTCTTCAACATTGGTTACGTGGCTAGAATAGGATAATTGTTTGATGGTTGTTCCACCGTTGACAATAACCAAAAATCAACCTTTTTTTTACCATAATTCAAAGTTGAATTACCATTGCTTGCAATCTGGGTAATGTTAAAGTTAAATTCTGACTGCAGAACAAACACCAACCAGATGTCATCTGGAGAAGTCCTTGTAAATGAGATTTTATACACAAAAAACTATATAAACCAAAGACCAGCATTATGTTTTTTATATTTGTCAATCGTCTGGTATTTTGTCAGCAGCTTCATTTTGAACTCAGGGCTGATTACGAGACTGCTGAGGTATTCCAAAGGCAGACCGTGAAAAGTGTGAAGTTGGCTTTGTCCTTTTAACCACTTCACCATTCATCTCTGTTTGGGAGAGATTCCAAAGAAACACCACAAAAAAAAAAAAAAAAAGAAATTCTATTTGACTGAACTGATGGCACAATCAGAACTATGATGTTCGTCCTTTTTGTCAAATTACAATCATACAATGTATTTACTGGGTGTTTATCTGGTATACCGACCCAAAGTAGCGCATATACGTGGAATGAGAACAACAAACAGTTCAATTTCTTTTGCAAATAAAACCTAACAGTAACACACTCAGTCATGGAAGTTACTGTTAATGTGGCTGGCACAGAGCATTTCATTCTGTCGCCTCTTCAGCTTCCTGCGACCATCTTCTAGCCTTTCTTTACAGGATGCCTACGAACTAGGAGTTTATATGCTGAGCAGAGAAAAATGATATTGTGATCAGCTTTTTCCAGAGGAGGTCTTGCTTTGGAAAAGTATCCAATGTCTTGTTTTATCTGAAAGAGTAGCTGACAAACTGTTGAAATGTTGGAAGTACAAAGGAGAGTAATGCATGATTAGAATCCACAGAATCAAATGAATAGGTTACTTTTGCATTTGCAAAATTTGCTGATGTACCGAGGTGGTAATTCAGTGTTTGGTTCAGGTGTGTTGGAGCAGGAAAGCGTCCAAAAGCTGCAGGAAAGTGGCACTAAGGGCACAGAGTTACTAGATAAAATCAAAGCCTTTTTCTATATTAGAATGAACTCTTCAAACAAAGTCCTGCTCTGAATCCATCCATGACTGTAATGAGCTATTTTGCAAAGAACAATGAGTACAAACTAAGCCTCTAGTTTCTAGTGAGCACACCTTTAGATTTATATTTGCAAAAGATTTTCAAAACAATGAAAATTCCCACTGCATGCACTACTTAGTGTTTGTCTACCACTCAAAATGACTTTCTGTTAAAGTCTGTGGTTGTAACATGACTCCAGTCAAACCAGTGGGTCATTACCAGGTCACTTCAGAACTTGATGACTTGCTGAGGTACTTTATTCATTTCAATCAGTTTTGCTGAAGCAGAGACTCATCCAAAACATGCAGGGCACTGTAGGGGCTACTGACTGATTTACTCTGAAAACTAAGGCGAGACAATGCTCACATGATGCCATTTTCCTATAACATATCTACAGGAATGATTAAAAAAAAAAAAACAGTCAGCTCAAGCTCGGCGTAGCCCATATCCATCTCCAGCACACTGCATGCATGCACCCTTCAGCGTGAAGGCACTCGGCTCTGGAGGTCCTGGAGAAGCTACAACAGCTAGACTGAGCTTCTCCGGCCTCTACAGAGATCAAACAGCAGGGTGGGAGGGAACCATCACCCAGCAAGCACCACTGCGGCATGCTGAGAATCACGCCGTTCTGTCTGGGTGGACAGACGTACCTGCCGTGACACTGTGAGCCTGAGCTGAAGGGATTGGTGGAGAGGGGGGTGGGCGGGGCTGGATGGGGCTCTGCATGACCTTTTTCCAGTGGAAGGTAAAAACAGGAATTGGTTACCTTTTGGATCGGAGGCAGTCTCTTACTCTCCCTGTGGACTGCGTCCAGTGTCTCGATGTGCATCTGAACAATATCTGCAAACACATTTATACCAGTGAAGCTCCATACAATGCTTGTAAACTGCTCAATCAGAGATCAGTGAGTGTGGGACCGTACCTGGTATCATAGTGTGGAGCGCTTTCAGGTGCTCGTTCGTCACTCCGCTCTCATTACACACTTTATCTACAAAGCGGTTGATAAAGCGCACCACTGAATTGGCCACGTCCGAGCTCTCTGCATCTTCAAAGCCACTCTCTGTGTCGTAGCTCTCTGCCATGCTGCCTGCAATACTGCAAGACAAGATGAACCCGATTTAAACTTCTGTTACATTCTAACCTACAAACCACCAAGTCTTGAAGAGCAAAACGCATCGTTACTCTCTGACCCCTGGTGGCTGAGATGAGGATGTGCCTCCCTCTGGTTACCTGTTGGTGACATAGCTGTTGCTGACGCTCTCCACGTCTCCGAGGCCAGAACTCCTTAGCAGCCGGTTCTTGCTGGTGTCCAGTGGCAGCAGGAGGTAGCTCATCCTGTTGGCGTAATGGATGGCCTGGCTGAACACCGTGCTCTCCTCCTTCTGCACGCGTTCTGTCTGCATCTCTTTGCTGAGGGTCGGCCACAGACGGTTTTGCTCAGCCGCGAGTTCCAAGGCGCTGATTTCCCTTCTGCTGCCTGACCCTTCCTGTTGGTCCTGGTGATGGATCAACAAATATGAGAGAAACAGATGAGCTGGTGACCAGAAGCCACATTTGACCAGTGCTGGATGCTCTCAGTCATATGGAGGGTGGAACGTAAGTGCTCACTGAGTTGCTCTGCTGGTCTCCATCATCTGTCTCCATGTACAGAGCTTTGATGTGGTTCTGAACGTCACTGTAGAACATGGCCTCCCAAAACTGCATGGTAGTCCACACCATGTGTTCTTGTACACAGCTGTAGGCAAACTGAGTGATGCCTGCACCCAGTTTCTGTCCAGTAAAAAACAGATTTTTGAGAAGAAGCCAAGAAACTTTAACCCAGATTAAGCGACAGAGAAGTCACATTCTGAGTGTTTCTCATCTAAAGTTCCTCCCACTGAGTGAAGAAAGGAAAACCTACAGTATCTCACTGCTTTCTTAGAGCTTTATGGATTTAAGACTTGAATACATATAATGAAGTGACTTTCTTAATGCTAGTTTGAAACTTACTCTGCAGAAGGCCGTGACAAGAGGAAGCAGAGCGGCTGCAATACCATGTTCATCCATATGGGAACAGTCCTGCATTGCAAGATAAAGAACTTAATTTGTTGTTTAATATGAATACAAAAGTTATGACAGACATTTCAAAACCTAGTTGGTTTTATATGAACATTAGAGACAGAGGCACTAAAAGACAGCGAAAACTTCATGCGACATTAACAGATGGAGCATTAGCGCTGATGTTCTGAGGTGTGTTGCACATGTGCAGGCTCACCTGTAAAGTGCAGTTCATCATGCGAACAATGTAGTCAAACTGCTGGTCGTCCAGCACAGCTCGGTTCTGAAGAACATGTTGATTTAGCTCCTGGGTCAGACAGACCCGTGCTGTGCGACCCTTTAATGCCCGCAGCACAGCCGGCATCAGCTGGACCATGGAAAGAGACGGTCAGAATGCACTTCACACACACATGATCTGCTGTGACATGGCCATTTAAGGTAAGGTTCCATTTAGCATCATATCATTTAGGGAAAAAAAAGGAATTCATTCCTATTTTCGTTCCCTAAGTTTGGAGTTTAGAAACGCTGTAGCTCCATCTTGCAGACATCATGAGTCTCACTCACCTTCTTGGCCTCCAGCATCTTGTTGTCAAATATATAAGTGATGCAGTTCCTGACCACCTCCAGCCTGCGAGCGCTGTTAGCCATCACATTACCGTTCCTGTCAACAATGTCTCCTGAGAGGAAGTAGCAGTTTTTCATCAACATCATGACAAACTGTCTCTATTGCTAAAAATAAAACGCTTAGTCTGAGTTGCATAAAGATAAATACACATCTGTATTTTTACATTTTTAACACAAAGCTTATATTCCCATTGTGAAATACACATCTACAAATCCTCATGGGTGACTTCAGTTTGTGCGTTACCATCAGATTCCTCTTTGTGTTTTAATCTTAAGGAATAGAGGTTGTGCTCACCCAGTGGAGGCCCAGATGGCACCATGCTCTTGAGCTCTGCTTTTACAACAGGCGGTGAATTGTTGAGCTTGGCAACAGCGTGATCGATGAAGAGCTGCACTGCAACATCATCCAGAACAGGAAACGGTGTCCGACTCTGATCCGTACTCTGGCTGGTTTCTGATGGCCTCTGGACTTTGTGCATTGCGACTGCGGGGTAGGGGTTCTCCTGGAAGGACGTCAAGTAAAGGTGAGGGCTAACTCTAACCCTAACTGAACAAAGCAGAAGATGGCACAGTTCCTGGATGAATGGAATGTGAATGCCCTGAAATATTGGAAATCATACATTTTTAAAAAGTTGCTCTGCCAGCTCTTTGATGTGATTCATGACTTTGTGTGGGCAGGCTTCCTCTTGTCGTATTCGCTCCACCTGATTGGCAACAAGCTGTGGAAAAAAAAGAAGATTTAAACATCTGCATGATATGAAAGCTATATGA
Organism: Poecilia latipinna; assembly: GCF_001443285.1. NCBI lineage: Eukaryota > Metazoa > Chordata > Actinopteri > Cyprinodontiformes > Poeciliidae > Poecilia > Poecilia latipinna. Next base: position 115,408 of record NW_015113429.1, on the reverse strand, counting down.
CCAACAAAGCAAAATAATAAAACCCCGTGAATAGAACGGCTAAGAATGCAGTAGAAACACTGTTTTTAAGATTTTGTTGGCTCCAGTGGCCTCTATTAACAGCTCTCAGACAGGAAAGTGGGTTGAGAGAGAGGGAAGACCTGCGACCAAGGTCATGGGGTCAGGACTGAAACCCGTGACAGCCGCATCAAAGGCTAAAGCCTCCATACATGGCTTTAACCCTGTGCCGCCGCCGCACCCTCAGCACATTTTAATGACAAAGTTAATTAATACATGCAACTCATATTTACATGCATGTAAATTATAAATTCATCAGAAAACTTGTTCAGTGCAGTAATTCAGCTTAAAAAAACATAATATTCTAGTTATCAGAGAAACTAAAATTTGCCATGTTTATTGAAATGAATCAAAATGCTTCATAATAGCATTGTTACTGTAATGAATCTCTTCTCTTTTTTGTATTTAACTACTGATGTAAACTTCACAACACTTAGTTTTTAAGAAAAGAATATCAGCAAGAGTCTTAATTTAGCTAACAATCTTCATATTTGTGCACATATCATCAAACTCAAGACTCACATCATCAAACAGGTCGGTGGCTCTGTACGGTGGGCCCCTCTCTGATACAAAGCCTGCGAATGCCATCCCGTCCAACACCTTCATCAGGAAGTCATCCTCTGTCAGGGATCTCTGACCCAGGAAGGCCGCCTGTCCCAGTAAAAGGAAGAGACACTTTTGTTTTTTTACAACTAAAAGCAAAGGCCTCCCCCCTCATCACAACAACACATTTCTATACCTTATGGAAGCGGATTACAGGTTCTGGGTGAATTCGGATGATATGTAAACACCAGCGATAACCTTGGAAAAGTCGAGCAAAGAGCCAGAGGAAGACGGCTCGGATTTCCTTATCCTGAAACACACCCACAGTTCAGCTCAGTTTATCTATAGGACGCTCTTAAGCCATGTTACAAAACAATTAAACAATGTGTGTTCAGAAATATATAGTAGCAGGGTAACGGTCCATTCAATCCAATCCCATACAGACAAATTTAAAGTTACACACATTCTAATTAGATTCCAGGTACAAAACAGATCAGTTTATTGTTCTAAATGGTTAAAAGTCCCAAACATTTGAAAGGAATCACTGACTTAGCATGAATCAACACTCTAAATGAGTATGAAGTGGCAGTGCATGGTGTTCATGATTTTAAAATTAAAAGAATTTTTAATTATTTAAAATTTGATTTTCAGAGGCTTTTAAAGCAGATTTAAAGTCAGTCCAAGTGCTCTTTCGTGGAGTGTGGAGTGTGTATAAAGATCTGTATTCACATTTTCCTACCTGGATCTTTAGTGCAGAAGGATGCATGGACTGTGGGGGAAACGCCTGATCTGAAAATTCCAACTCTGGGTCCAAAACCTGCAACAATTTTACAAACCTGTCAAAAATGATGCACAACCACATCTCCCCTTCCACCTTGCTTTCTTGTTTCATGTTGCATGTGAAGGACCCATTTTAAAAGGCACTTCCAAAACAACTAAAAACAGAGTCTCCCTCCAAAGACCCCCACTGTAAAATGTGATGGCAGCAACATCATGCTGTTTTTTGTCAATAGGGACGAGAATAGGAAGATGGATGGAGCTGGAGAAAAACCCATAGTTGTAACATAGTTGAGAGTGAAGCAGAAGTTCAAACAGACAAACAACAGTGGTGTTGTGCTGCCCAAATATGTGCCTGTTCAAAATCAGTGAAGACTGAATCATCAACACCAGTTGCCATACTTAGAAAATGTAAAATGTTACCAATTATTAGTCGACCTCTCCTCTGGATATCAGCTGGATTTTCTGTGCTTAAATACAGGCAGGTCTGTTGTTGCCTTTGCAACTTATTGAAATGGCAATTCACTTTATGAAAAGTGATTTTGTTCAAAATAATTGTCTAATATATCATGGCATCATGTGGGTAGGAATGTCTGTGTTATTGTAATATTCAGCATTTTATGAAATATTCATCTCCACAATCCAAAGCAAAGTCTCAGTTGTGATAAAATTGAATAAACAATGTTGAATGCCAATAAACCTTTATGAATTTCCGCTTATTTCAGAAGGATTTGTTCTTTTTTGTTTGTTGTGGAAGGGAACCGGGAAATATTTCCTCAATTAGTGACATAGGTCAATGTGATTACACAGAAACCCTGAAACAGCACATTTCATTTCACTTAGGCCCAGTGACCCAGGCCATCTCCCAGATGCCTGACATATTATGCCTTAAAATGAGTCCAAGTAGAAACTCAGGGCTCCACACAACTTCTTGTTGTCCTTCTTTCTGGCTTAAAACCCCGAGACTGTTGTGCTGCTTTTCTGCTTCAGACAATGAGAAACCCCTGTGTCTTCAGTTCAGCTTGTGCTGCAGTCAGTTTATTATTTAAAATCGACTTGCTGGGATGAATTACCTCTGATGTAGATCCAGTTGACTGTTGGTCATTAAGTGGAAAAACCGACACTTAATGCTAATTTTCCTATTATGGTCTTGAGTCACATGCCTTGTGTTCTGTAAAACTTTGAACATATCACTGAATGTAATCAGAAAACCTGTAAAAAGGAAAATTATGGACTTCTGGGTGGGCAAGCAAGATGGCAACAGCTTCACTGAATGGTTCCCAGATAAATATTCTAAAAATGTCCTTCCTCTATGCAGTTGCAGGATGTAAAATACACTACAGAGTGAGTTAAAATGCCTAAGCCTAAATCTAAAAACGCTCTGCTGTACGACAACAAATTACAAAACATGAAGGAATGAATATCCCTTCATAAAATGAACAGCTAGTCTCTGGGATTCAGAAGCATCTGTGGTGGCCGACGACGACTGATCTACAAACTATTTTCCAGCAACTCAGAGAATCACGTCGTGAGAATAGAAGTGGTTTTAGAAGTTAAAGAGAAACTAGAAAACAAATGGAAGATTGGACAAAGCAGAAAACCATATTTTGAAAGCAGATAAATACATTCAGCACAATGAAGTAAAGAACAATGTGAAGCGAAACTGAAACAGACTGAGATGGGTGAACACCACATTTGAACTCCATTCTCTGCAGAAGGCTGAGGACCGCTCTTCCTCTCTCTCAGCCTTCATAGAAAAGACTGTCTATGAAAATCTTCATAGACAAATTGGACATTCTGACATCATTTGACCTGGTTACTGAGAGAGCTCACCGTTCACTGGGACTAAACCTTCATCTGATGCCCCCCACCACGTTTAATAACAGTCAAGTTCACCACATTTGAAGTCAAGGATGCAGTATTAAAACGAGCTTGGCAAACGAAAGGCTTCATGCTGGCAGTATTTGGAGTAATAGACCATGATTATGTTAAAATGGCTGTGTGAATACGCTGAAGCAGTTCCTCAGAGAAAAGGAGATAAATTCCAGACTCCATTCCCGGCCAAGTTGAGGGTATTTTATGAGAACACCACGTGTCTACAACTCTGCAACTGAAGCAACAAAAACATCGTGAGTTGAGGTTTCAAAATCACCATCACTCAACTATCTACATTGTGAGCTGATAAGATCAAGAGTGCTTTGTGGACCAAGTCAGGAAAGATGGACAAAGAGCATTCAAAGGACGAAACATGGGATGGATGTAAGAAGAGGCTGGACGCTTTTAGAAGGGAACAAGTAAAACCATAAAACACCAAACGGGTAACACCACCAGAGGGCCCTTCACAACCACACAGCGGTGATGCTTTACCCTCAGAGTCACTCATTAACTATTACACCATTAAGGACGTTGACAAGATCAAAGGAAAGGAAGTCTTCTTTAACTGGACTTAAGTTAGTTTCATTTACAAAGGGAAAATGTTCAGACTATTAATTGTAACTATATGTCTGAGTAGCCAAAAGGTCCATCCATCCATCCATCCATCCATCCATCCATCCATCCATCCATCCATCCATCCATTTTCTTCCGCTTATCCGGGGTCAGGTTGCGGGGGTAGCAGCTTCAGAAGGGAGGCCCAGACTTCCCTCTGCCCAGCCACTTCTTCCAGGTATAACTCCTGACTTTATCAGTACCAATAAGAATCACAAGCTAAAATGTAAAAGGAGTTCTTAATCCAACAGAAAGGGCTAAAGTACTAGGCAAAATGAAAAATAAAAGGCAGAAGTAAAATCCCTTCAAGAAACTCACCTCTCCGAGACAAAGCATAGTAAACTTAAAAGTATATAGGCATTCAATGCATCACATGAATCAGGTTGTAGATGGGTAACATCTGAGAAGATCCATGAATGACTACAAGGCCAAAGAATGCAGCTAGAATGTAGAGATTGGCAGACTAGAGGGACAGGAAATGATCTTTAACAATGTGTATGTAGTTTTCATAAATTATTTGGTTACCCACGTTAAATATTACCAAGTTTGTGTTTTTGGATAAACACTTTGAACAGATTCAGTACAGAAGTGGAAGTCAATCAATAAATCTGACACAATTAAATTATTTTTTTTTCTCCACCAAAAGACAAGTGAGACAGAGAAACCACACACACACACACCCATACACACACACCCACCCAGTTGAGGCGTTTCATGTGGGCTCTGCCCAACACACACTGCTGTTATGTACAGAGGATCTGAATGCATCTTGGTGTGTATGGCCCATCCACTCCACCAGTACTAATGATGGTAGTGAAACTTCCTGTTAAAAACCTGATCATACTGACAGGAGCTGTTGCTGCCAGTGAATGCTAGTTTTAATGTGAGGAAGGGGAATATGTTTTCAATACCGATATAGTTAATAAATAATTGTACAGAGCACTGTGGACGGAGCTTCATTTATTAACATTTAAAAATATCCAGATCCAGTTGTTCCTCTTTGATGATTTCATTCCAAGACTTTTTGTAGTTAAAAGTTGTTAAGTGATTATTACAACAGGAATATATATATATATATATATATATATATATATATATATATATATATATATAGAGAGAGAGAGAGAGAGAAAACATATGGAGTAATATTAAAAAAAAGAAGAAAGATTTTTTTAGCAGCTGAACCTCTTTGATTGTGGCACTTTCTTTGAAAATGGGAGCTGAACTCCTTCCCTCAAAAAAACACCTTAAATGTTTCCATGTCTCTCAGTTATGGCTGAGATAATGCCATAACTGTTAATGTTTTACCATCAGGTGATATAAACGTCTATTGGTTAAATGTTGCAGCAGCAACAGAATTAGCAAACTGCCAGCAGGTTCTGTTATTCAAGAAAAAAACCCTGTAAAATGTAGGAAGTAAATGCATTTATTTACTTCCTATATATAATTAAAGTCTGTGCAGCAGACAATTTACAACTGTACAGCACATGAGCTGGCTGACTAATACGCAATAAAACTATTGCTCACACATGGAATTATATGAATAACAAAGACGATACATTTCTTCAATTATTCCTGGTAATCCTTAGTCAACACAAAACCAAGATCATAAAAGTTATTTCCAGCAAAGTGGCTTTAAATCCTGGACTTCCTGCATCACATAGCCTCAGTGTGTAAATGCAATGACTAACAACAAATTCAATATGTGTTATCAAAAACACACACAAGCATTTCTAACAAGAGGAAGAAATAATGTAATCTGTAAATATCAATAAGGAAGCTGGGAAATCATCTGTGTACAGACTGTAAGAGCTTTTCTCAGAATGGACTGTCACTGGGATACTGGAAACAACCCAGCAGCTTTATATGAGCTGGCTGGGGAAACCACCTCTAATGAAGACAACAGGGCAGCAAAACAAGGCTTTAAAATATTATCCTGCAATATAGAAAATACAGTGTCAGCAGAGGTGGCAATGTCAAAGCTCTAACATGAACAGTAGCTATAAAACAAAAACAAATCAAAATAATGATGCAGATGGAGTTTAACATTAGGCTTAAAAAATGAAGCAAAAAATATTTTATTACCTTGGTGAATAATTGGAAATAACTTCTAAAAAAATAAGCAATTTCTATCATTTTTTTTTAACAATAGTTGCATTACGACATTCTAGATTTCTGCAAAACCAGTTTAATAATAAGACATGTAGAATGAGCAGTTCTACAGACAACTGAGTGTTGTTTCAAATTCAGATAAATTCAAAAATTATTTATTGATCCTAAAAGGAAACTCCATGTTGTAACTCAAATTATTCAAGATTCTTTTTAATGTAGATGATGATGGCTGAAGGATCCCCTGTAACAGTCTGTGTTACAGTGAATTTGAAGAAACCTCTGACTGAAGATACTGTTTTTCTTTGACAGTCTTGTGAAAAGCATGCTCAGGGTTCTATGCCTGCATATGTTAATACTTTTCTCATGTTTCTCACCACTCTTAGCACATGAATGTTATTATTAATTAATTAATTAATTTATTTATTTATTTATTATTGTAACAATCACTAATTTGGTCCCACATTAATGTAGAATGATATTCCATTCCTCAACCAGCATCTGTTGGAAGTTAGTCCATTTGGTTGTGTTAATCACTTCAAATGTGAAACTATTTTAGGGGGAAAATGGTTTTCTGATAGTATCAGTTATTAGAAGAAGCATTGTTACAACAATGAAAATAAAGGATAGATGAATGGCTTTAAAAGATGATGAAACCCTGTTATGTCATTGAAGGAAGAACTCAGTGAGGACTTTCCAGCAGTGCTGTGTAGCTTAGTGAAGACTTCCCACAACCCATTCCTGAGATTTCCCTACATTTACCAGTGTGTTGTGTAATGATGTGGTTGTGTCTTACCATGGACAGGGCAGTCTGGGTCTGCTGCAGCAGAGGTTCAGGCAGCAGAGAGATGTGGACGCATTCAGGGATGGTAACGGTGCCTCCATCCAGGTCAGCAATGATTACATCCAACTAAAGTCACACAAGTACGTATCATATATATAAACAGTGCAGCATCAGATGATAAACCCAGACTAACAGACATTAAGTTGTTTCCATCGGCTGTTGTCCATTACGACTTCAGACATCAAACAACAATAACTCCACATTGAGACAGAACGGCTGTAGAGCTGATAACCTCTGTTCTACACTGACAAGGGATCAGAGAGCAATCTGTGGGCTGAGATAAGGAGTCAATTCACACCTTTAACATAACTGATCATTCCATTTTCAATAAGTCACAGTCAGACAAAAGATTATTTTTATTTAGTACTCTGAAGATTAACTTATCAAAGTTGAAAACACAATTTTATTACATTTATAAATCTTAAAGGCAGCAATCAGTCAGGCAGCAGGACAAAGCTCTAGAGTGGAATTATAATATTAACTGTTCTGAGATCACAGATCTCTTTAGCCCTTTGTGAACACAAACATTTCCTTAACACTAGTGAGTTGCTTTTGTCATATTTTCATGTTTTCAGTGATAAAAACTCACCAGTTCTTGTGTCTCAGAGCGGAAGAAGGAATTAACACCAATGATGAAGGGAGTGGGAGTGCTCAGGACCTCCAGCAGCTTCCCGGGTAAAATGGGAACATAAGTAAAACTAAGAGAACAAACAAAAAAAAGGTTTAATGTGAACATCATCACAAACAACAGACAAGCCGAGCACAACTACAGCAGCAGAGCAAAATGAACAGCTGTTAAGCATTGAGGATCAACTGTTTTGTACAAAAACGCCATTTGAGATGGAGAATGCTCCATCTCAGACTTAGAAGCTGATGTGAACAGGGTCGACAACAGTTTAAATACACCTAACCTAGCATATAAATATATATTTTACTTATGACTTCTAGCTTCTCGCATGATTTCCAATAATCTCTGGATTTCCAGACCCCAAATATACTCCCTAAATTAAATCCCTTAAATCCCTTCCAACATCTCCACGTTGGAAGGTGTTTTAAGGATCTCAGTTTTTCTCATCAATAAAAAAATTAAATAAAGCTAGTTTGAATGTGGAGCGGAAGTACAAGCAGCAGAAAATATTTGTCCCTCTACGTACACATGTTAGTGTGAACAGAGTTTTTGCTTCCAAAGCATCAGAGTGGTCACCTGTATTTGAGGGGGAACATTATGGCCAGCAGGCCTCGGCAGGCGTCGGTCAGTCTCTGGTAGCTGCTGGACAGAAACAGGATCTTGTGCTCCGTCAGGGCAGCACAGAACAGGTACAACACGTTGACTATACCTGAGAGGAAAAACACACTAAACATTATGACGGGCCATCTGTGGAGAAAAACCAGGTTTCTCTCTCTCTCTCTCTCACACACACACACACACACACACACACACAAAAGATACACAGTTGTCAAGCCATCTAACCAATTAACAGACACTAATGTAGAAAACAACAGTGTTCTAAAAAGCCCTGAAATCAACCAAGCACACAGGAACACTGGTGTGGTGCAATTCAACCCAACAAGCACCAAAATTGTAAAGCTAAAATTGTAACCTGCTAATAACAACAAATTTAAAAATGAATGAATTCATTGTTTATTTCTCCAAACATGGGATCAGAGTCCATACCAAGCTGCCTAAAGAGCTGGGCCACACTGCTGCCGCTGACAGGAAGAGCGTCATTGATGGGAGTCTGGATAACTTGCCGGTCACCAGCACCTAATGTTATTGTCCTCTACAGGTAAAGAGAGATTAAAAAAAAAAGATTAGAATAAATTAAAGAAAGAAAAAAAAAAATCAGACAAATGCGACTCAAGAAAATCATGATTCAGTGCTGAGGTTTGATCAGAGTTGTGTGCGTCCTGAAAACAGCGTGAGTCTGATACAGAGATGGAAAATCACCGAAGCTCAGCAGAAACATGACAAATAAAACCCAAGCCATTCCAGCTGATGAGGCTGCAAAAGACTCCATGCCAACAACCTTATAGGAAAACAACAGCAGCACCATAACAAAAGGTTCCCACGGACAATAGAGGTTCAACGACACTGCAGCCCTCATGCTCTATGAACTGTCCACTGCAGTCTAACAGGTAAGAGGGAATGATCAGACTGACTACATACATCAGTCAAGCCACCAACATTCTGCAAAATCTATTTTTAACTTTTTAAATAGCACATATTTCTGTGCTTTACGTAGAAGGTTTCAGTTCTATATATTAGTTACCAGATCATTAATAAACAACATCGAACAAGGGGTGGAAAGTAAAAAGCTTAAGATGAGGTTACCTAACGGAGTATATACCACAGGGATGTGGTTTAGGACAGTATTCATATATGGAGCAGAGAAGAAGTTCCAAAAGGCCCCAGATTGTTTGGCTCAGGAGGCCAAACAGAGAACAGTGCAGCCACATCCCATGCACTCTACAGCAGTAGTGATCAAGTCAGTTGACTCAGATTAGCCATTCAGTCCTGTGGGCCAACATCTGATCATCAGGTGTGCAAAGCGGTTTTTTTTTTTTTTGGACAAATAGAAGCACCTGATGTGCTGCTTCTTCTTCATCACCTAAATGTCGTAGTTGTAAACTCATAGTGAAATAAAACTGCATCCTTGATAAATCAGAGCATCTCAAAAAGGTAATCTATTTCAGGAATTCATGAAAAAAATGAAACTGGTCAGTCAGATGGATTCATTACATAAAGTAACATATTTCAATAATGTATTCCTGTTAATATTTGTGATTATGGCTTACAGCTAATGAACACCCAGATTGAAGCTTTTCAGAAAAGAATAAAAAAGTAACGTACACCAACATTAGGACCACAGTTTGTGTGAGCTTGATTAGTCAACAGCCCTACAGAGGAAATGGTTGTCAAGAGGGAGATGACAAACAGCAGAGACCTGAGGGCCGACACAGAGCCACAGCCTGAGGGCCGACAGCCTGAGGGCCGACAGCCTGAGGGCCGACACAGAGCCACAGCCTGAGGGCCTCCATGCCACGCCGCACCACTGCAGTAACCTCTGCTAATGGCACCCTGACCAACTGCTGGGTGAATATATTGTACATACTGAAGAGAAAGTGGACAGTATATACACATTTATTAGAATAATAATATCAGCTAATTTTCTGAGAAAATTAATTAAAGTTTAACTGTAAGCCAAAGTCATCAAACAGGACAGAAAAGAAAGCTTCAATTACACTACTGTGTGCAAGGAATCTATTCTATCCAACTAAATAAATTCACTTTTCAATTCAAATTAACTGGTCTATAACTAAGTACTAACCTGGAGCCTGTGCTCAACTTTACTGAGGAAAATGGAATTGTTTTTATGTTCTTGGTAAAACTGTTGCTGAGTGATACTTCAGCTTCTACTGTCTATGATTTGCATCAAAATTACATAACCATTTTAAAACATCTCAAGAATCTAGGATCAGCTTTTGCTATAGATGAGATCAGGTGTTGTTCACAAACAGAAAGCATCTCAATTAGTTCACCTAAAGCAGCAGGTGTGCATGGATAGACTGAAGGAAGTGGGGAGGAAAATTAAAAGAAGCTGATTGGTAGAGAGAGACGTGAGGATATGAAGTCAGGCTGGCATACCAAACTGTCCTCTCTCTCCTCTGGACCCGGCTGCACAAGCATTCAACACACACACACGCACACACAGCAGGATAAGATATGTTAGAGGTGACTGCACAAGACAGTCATGTACCAGCATGGCAAAACATATAGGCTGAACAAACATCATCATACCACTGTAAAATGGGTGAAAATAGAACATTGCACGAAACACATGCAAAACAAATATTTGGCATTTTGGCAGCACAAAAACAGCAATAAAAAGAAACAATGCTTCCATTAAAATTCAAAATATACATAGGAATAATAGGGCAATTACTTTTCACGCAGGGTCAAGTTCTTTTTCCCTTAAACATAAAAATAATCTCAACACATTTACTGTAGTTAAATTACTCTGAAGTTACAATTAATCTGATAGTTTCAAGCATAAGTGTGATAAAAGGCAAAACCAAAAGCTAATGTTATTTTAAAATGCTGTTACAACAACAACTGGCTCAGAGGGAAGTGAATTCTGAGGAATCAGTTTCAAAACTGAAACAGTGGCACCAACCATAAGCGGTACTAAAAGTAAAGCTGCTTCCAGCAGACAAAAATGATCCCAAACAAAGGTGCCCCGACATTAACATCTACAAGCTCGTGATGAGATCAAGCAAAGTGCCAATGACCTCCGGCACAGTGACCGATTCTTTCATTTCAGTCAGAGCAGCTGGCCAGGTGAAGAATGGGACTGGAGTTCCCAATTTCAGGAGGAGATGTGTATGTATTCCTTTAACAGCTTGGATTCTAATAAACACTTGACTTAATTCCAAAGTAAACAAGTCTTTGAAAATCAGGGAACTTTGGACATTTGGAAATTGTGGACACTGCCGTGGCCAGAGTTACCCTTAGTTTGCTTCCATTTCCCCAGGGGAAACTCCATGGACTCTTTGCCATCCTCAGCCCTTCAGCTAAACATCGCCCCCTCCTTAGTGACTAGTTTTACTAAACTTAAACCTACATCTTAAAGACAAATATAGCACAAATGTTCCACAAAAATTTGACACCATTTTTGTCTGCTTTGAAGAAGGTGGGATGGCCAACTTCAGTCAGGTATCTGAGTGTTTCATTAATCACAGACAGTTGTAAGACATTACTTTTGTGTGTCAAAGTAAAGCCAAAGTTAACACTGCCCTTAAATTTGACTCATCTTTCAATGTTTAGGCAAATATGAAAATATGGCTTTATGTAATCAAGAATAACAAAAGCAACAAGGGTGGGATGAAAAGATGGATGGACAGCCTGACAGTGTGATCTTACTGACATGTTTTCCCACAGTGGCCGTTACATATGGAGGTAAAGGGAGCCTGAAAACACAAACCCAGCTGTACAGCATCATGTTGTATGGCTGTTTTACTGCACAAGGGACTTGTGCACTTCACAAATTACATCACTGCATGAGGAAAGATGATTTTTTTGAAATATTGAAGAACCACCAAGAGGTTGTAGTTTGGGGACTAGTGTGGACCCTAAGCATACTCAAGACATTTACAACATGGCTCAGACACAGCTCATTTTAAATTATGCTTTTCTAATCAAACCACTTTATGGAAGCATCACATTCATCCAGTCGCAGTCAAAAATATGTAGACATTTATACACAGATCAGAAGAAATCTTGGAGTCAAGTATCTTGCCCTCAGGCATATCGACATATGGCAGGGTAGAAATCTGGAACTGAGCCGAATGTGCGTGTGACTAACAGGTTCTAGAGAACTGACTCAGCTCCACTAGGTCAGGAGGAGCAGGAGAAAATTTCAGCAAGCTATAGTCAAAAGTTTAAGGAAGGATAAACAAAAAAACCAAAGTTTCAAAGGCAATTCTACAAAATACTAAGAAAATGTATGTCAACTTCTGCCATTGGGCAAATAGAATCAATTACTGTTTTACAATCTGATTTAGTCTAATTTAATAGTGGGAAAAGTAGCAGAATTTTCGGAAAGGCACTTAATATATGTCAAAAAACATTTTTGACATATATTAAGTGCCTTTCCGAAGGGTGTAATTGGTTGCTGCAGCCTGGAAATGTCTAATGCTGATTAGATGTGATTGTCTCATTCAGATGCTGCGCTGCCAGCAGGAAGCCATCTGCCAGGCCATATGGCCACCAAGCAAGCGAACTATGACCTGCTAAGCAACCACTTTAATGTGTGTGTTTGTGTGTGTGTTGGTGGGTGGGTGTGGTTCTTAATACCTGAAGAAAATCAAAATTATTAAATAAAAAAACAGCAACAAACTCAAATCTGGAGAAATGATATGATTCTGCAGTCTGAATACAAAACACACATAAGCAGGTCAGAAACATTTGGAATCACTCAGTTATTCATGATTTGAAATGAATTCATGAAAAAAAAGACACTGATCTAGTTGATTGACAGAATCAATAACATGAAGCTTGTTGCTGATTGGTGAATCTTGCAGAACAGGAAAGTTACCTGGAGACAGGCCAGCAGCCAGTCACAGGCCGGGGACTGGGGAACTTTGTCTAAACTACAAACTGGGGACTCATCTATCTGTAACACAAAGGAGCCAGTGTACAGAAGGGTGCACATACAATGGGATAGCACATCTGGAACTCTAGTAGAAGGCTTCAGTTCACACAGAATCACAGAAAATACGAAACTTACACCATCTGTGAACCCCTAATAAAATGAAGTAATTGGGTTTTGGGATAGCTTGCATTTAAAATAAAAAGGCAATGGCTGATTGTGGAAGACAAACTCTTCCAAAATTTCAAAGATATGATTCGTCAGGAGCAAGACAACACATTTAATGAGAATGATGCCATTTAAAAACTGCCAAAATGTGCTTTAAGTAAAACACAAGATGGCATGCTGACGTCCCACAACATACGTCTTCAAGATTTAAACAATATTCATTTGAACAAACATGCTGCAGAACATCCCATCAGAGGTTTGCATCATTAGGAAGTGGAAACAAACCGTGACAACATGCCACACTAATGACATCCTATGTGAAAGAAAGCAGTTTGGTTTGAAGGTCTATATCCACCTTATTCCTGGTGCTGCTGTAGGACTGAGTGTGGATGAAACGTCTGAAAACAGCCAAAGTTTCAGTTAACCGCTTTGTTTCAGAAGTTAATTCACGCAGCAAGCTGTAAATTTGAAGTAAATGGTGAGCAGCTTAGATAAAAATCTTTTTGTCCATTTTGAAGAACCAAGCGGTTATGAGCCCAGTCATTTCAGCTTATTAATGTGAGGAGGCTGAGAAAGGAGCGGGTCCTCAGAGGAGACACCTGGAGGAATCTTCTCCAGACAGGAAATGACATCATGGAACCTGAGGTTCTGTTGGTGGATATAACATCTCATCTAAATGAGTTGGACCTCAACCTCCAGTGCCATGGCAACACTGTGTGATCTGATGGCAGCAGTCAGCTCCTTATTTGTTTTTCAAGTTTGATTAAAAGTGTATTTTCTAATTGCAGTTCTCATTATGTTTTATATTAAAAAAAATAGAGCAGTTTAAGTTCACAAACAGAATTCCTGAACTTATGAACTCCTAATGCATATTATATTTTGTCCAGTTTTCTTCTTAAGAAAAAATGCTAGCAGTCATAACTTCCTCTAGTAGATCGTAGCATATTTTACTGTGGTTCCAGTTCATTGAAAAAACCTATAGAAAAATCTTTCTGCGTTCTCCCAACAGACAGCTGGTTGCTGTTTGTCAGTAATCAGCAGCTGAGTAATTGTAAAGCGTGACACAGATTATTAGACAAAACCCAGATTCCTTGGATGAACTCAATAGTGTGGACAGCTTATATAATGAGCTACACACAAAAATAGGCCATGGTTTGAAAAATTAGCAGCACAAAACACAGCTGGATAAGACTACGCTGTAACAGTTATGTTTTCCATCAGCATTACCCGCCTACATTTAATATTTGTCAAATTCACAGCTACATGAACATCCTGCTGTGTGTTTCTCCTGTTGACCCCGGACTGGACTTCATGTCTGCCTGGAGAGCCATGAGGTTGACCTCGACCTTCAGTAAAATATAACCAACCATTTACAGGGTTACCACAGCTACAAGTCCTCCATCCATCTCATCCTGTGTGAAGCACAAGTTGATAATGATGGCTTATAGGAATTAGGTGGATACAGCAGAACTGATGCGATGAACTGGGCTGAACCAGTAATTAAAGCTACACAGGTTTCTCATTAAACTCAGGAATATTAAACTAAACAGTCCCACTCGCACATTAATGACCACCTGTACACCTGTGTCCCAGCCGTTATAACACCTGATCTCGGCTCTGACCAGAGCAGAACCAACATGTCTCATGCAGGTGTTGGTCGGTTATCATACCTGGGAGCCTCCGGCAACAGGGATGACACAGGTTAGCAGGTTTCCGATCACAGTTTCTAAAGGCGTAGACAGGCCGTCTACATGGACGGTGTAGATCAGACCGAGGCAGTTCTATGGAATCAAGGCACAGACACAGAGGTTAGAGGTCAGCAGGGCAATGTAACAAACACACTAATGATGCACTTAAAACTATAAATCTGTCACTTTTTTTCTTTTCAACACCTAGAAATATACTGGGAAGGCTGATGATGACCTACCCTGAAGGCCTCGGTGTAATCAAGTCGAGAAACCACCACCAGGCTCTTCGGTGCAAACAGTTTAGCGTGCTGGACTACAGCTGGCTCCTCGTCTGCCTCGTCAGCATCACCAGCATCAATCTTCTTCAGCTGAACAGAGAGGAGAAACAGATGCTGTCATGACATCAAGCTGAAATGAAGTTATTGGTGTTCAGCTTCCTGTGTGATCAGCTCAGAGGGACTGTGTCTAGCTGGCGTTCCTTTCACCTGTGGATTATCCAAGCCCTCCCAGAAAGTAAAGCAGGCACAGTAGTGACGCTCCGAGTTGATGTCAGTCAACACGGCAACGAAGAAGGAGGCCGGCTGCCGCTCTGGAACCAGCTGCCAACCGCTGGGCTGGCAAAACTAGAGAGGCAGAGGGAGAGGATGTGATGACAGCAGGAAGGTTAGATAATACCAGGTTTTACCATAAACAATGAAGATAGTGAAATTTTTCAAACTGATGTGTCATAGTTTCATATTTAATCTGATTTTCCCTGAATATGTTAAATATTGAAGGTACTTATTTAAATGAAGGCTATATACAAAGACAACAAATCAGCAACTTAGTCACTCATAAACAAAAGTTTTAAAAATAAATGACAAAATATAAAAGACAGTGTCCAAAATTATTCTTACTATGGGAAATTCAAGGTTCTAAAAAATGTAAAATAGTCTGATGTTCTAAAGCATCCTAATTAACTTTGAACAGATGCTTCCAGCCAACCCAACAGGTGGAAAACAGCAGGTAGAGGCTCAAACAACAGAGCGCAGTGAGGAGTTGCAGCTGTGTGATGTGGCCCTATCTGAATGTGCTCAAGTCCCAGTGGCAAAAAAATACACTACTATTAAAAAAGAACACAAAAGACTGTAGAAAAACTCAGAGGGAGTGGTATAAATTCAAAAGTAACACCTGAATTAACTGAACAAATGGTAAAAAAGGGCATGAAAATCAGAATGTCCTGCAGAATGTGGGCCATGGAGGTGGCATCATCTCCAGGCAGACAGTCCAACACACACTCAACAAGGGGGAAGTGAGGATCCAGAAGGTCTGTTTGGCCTTCAGAAAATCTAATCTGGACAGGCTTTCTGCTGTGTGGTGAGATGAAACGAACATCATACCAACCCAGAGCCTCTATGAATTTCATCCCAACATTTTATTTTGGTAAAACCACAAAAAAAAAACAAAAAAAAAAAAAACATTTCATTTGTGTGTGAATGCTGTTAGCTCTATCTGAACCTCAGACAGTTGCTGTTTTTGTCTTGTGAGGAGAATGAAAGCCTGACGGGGCTAAATCCATACACAGGAACATGACAGTCAGCACAGACTCACCAGTTCAATGCCTTGTGGGAACGGACTGTCCTCCCAGTCTTTCTCAGGAAACCGCTGGAGAATGCGACCCTGACCCTCACCCTCCACTGCAGGAGACACAGAGGAGCAGAGGAAGAGGTCAGTCTGGGTCGTCTGCAGTGTTTGTTGCAATGTCTGTTTCTACAAATAAGCTTCTGTTACAAATCATTTACAGACCATTCCAAAACATTCAGCCCTCATACAAGTTTGTACTTATTTACATGATCTAGCCAAGAGAGCATGCATGTGTTTCCTGGACTACTGACTGCAACTACAAAGACTGCTGGCAATCATAGCTTAATATGTAGAGGTTTTAGAAATCAGAATAATTTATATTTTATAAATTATATACATATAAATTATATATATCTGCAATACATATAGAAATGTACATACAGATATGTATAAAATCTGTGGCGAGCCACCAGGCTTTACTTGTTCCCCCTCCAGGTTTAGCATTGCTTATTTATTTGTTGTTATTTTTAATGTTTGCATTTTTTAAGACTTTATAGTTGGTGATCAGATTTTAATCTTCCAATAACACTTAATTATTAACTGATTTTTTCAAATTTCCTATCAACTTTAAACATGTTTTAGCTCAAAAACACAGCGGGCCGCTGGATGTCTGACTGCCGAGCTCCCCAACCACCAGGCAGTGCTAAATCCAAGTATATAGTGGAAAGTTCAGAATGATCAAAGTGTGCTTAAAAATCTATATAAATGTTTTTTTAAATGGACTTTTGACTTAGTTAGATTTCCATTTCCAGGAAGCAAATAATTACTCAGCACATTTTGATCATAATATGTTTTCAAGATGTTGCTTCTCAGACCAACAGATGGTGTAAAAATGGGATGGAATATATCTGCATTTGATGAGGAATTGGATATTAATTTGACCAGTTTGTCATGCAGATAGCCTTGAGAATAAATGTGGTTTTAATCGGTTCTACAAAACTAAATTGAATTAAATATTCTAAACAAAGCCTTCACTTTTCTTTTTGTACAAGGACAACGGCCACATGACATCAGGAAAATAATGTTTTACACTTATGACATTGATTATCATCAATAATTTTAGACTCTTTTCTTTCTCTACCGTTACACCAGGTCTCTATCAGTGTGTGAGCTTCAGTGTGTCCCTGAAAACAGATACCAGGGAACTACAGACTGCTGGAATACCTTTAATACATACTTACACGTATAATATACAGTATCCTAACAAATATGATCCATGTTCACAGAAACTGCCATGACGATTGTGCTTCAGTACATATTGCAACTCTAATAGGGACTGAGCCAGTCCATGCCTTGTGAATGTCCCCCACAATTTTGAATAAGCAACAATCATTCTTCCACTCAACTCTCCATTAACATGCGTTGACACTGTATCAACTTACCAATGACCTTTTATGGCTTACTCTCCTTGTGGAGAGTGTTGGTGAGTGGAAAGAAAGCAGTCTTCCCCCATGACTGTGATGGCTATAAGCTTTCTGTATTAAAAATAATTTTTGATTTATTTTTTGGAAATAGGCCGATATTATCAGAATCATCCACGTATAGCAGTTTAATCAGGGAGATGGGCTAAACTATTGCTTCCTGCTGATTAATGGGGTCTTTTCTGCTGTTGGTGTGAGCTTGGCTCGTCACAGAGGCACAATAATGTAACAAAGAGAAACTTTTGTAACCAACACAAGCCAGTCTTTCAGCTGGGTTCCGACTGTAGCCCTGCTGGTCGCTTAAAGGAACCATTCATCTGCACAGAGAATACACTCTACTTCCAAATACAAAAGGAAACGCAGACAGAAACAAAGGAGCACAAAACCAAGTGCTAATCCATGCTAAAAGAAGATTAACACCAGTTTTTACACACCATAAAAAAATCAACCAAATAATACCTAAAAGAAACATTGTGCAGTAAAATTCAACACACAATACACAAAAACACTGAAAGTAGGCCAGTGGCTGAAACAGCTAGGGAAAAAAGATGAGCTTTTTATTTGCTGGAAGTTTTCACTCTGGTGGCTTTACTGACATTTTCTTTCTTTTTATTATTATTTTAGCTTCTCAGACAATAATAATATACATATAGTGTTCATCAAGGGCAGCTAAAAACCATCTAACTGGTCAAATATATGACTAGCATTCAAAAACTGAAAGAATGACACCTGAAATATAATATCCAACCACATATTGTATCCAAGCAATGCTTTGTGATTGCAAAATTGCAAACAATGAGTGGCTGTTGCATATTTTACCACTTCGGAACAACATAGATAATTTTCTGTGCCAGAGATAAAAGAGATCAGGACATTTTACAACGGACCAATCAATAATTAAACATTCCAATCCTTACCAAAGGTGTACTGGTGTCCAGTTTAATAAAGTATTACTTTACAGCAAGAAGGCAGTTCATTGTGCTTTACATGACAGAAATATAAACAAAAAACATTACAGAAGAAATAAAAAGTTGCAATCCAGACTAGAATAAATCAATGTCCAGCTCTTATAAAGCAACTTTGAACAGGTTGGCTTTAGCCTTGATTTAAAGGAGCTCAGTGTTTTGGCTGTTTTGCAGTTTTCTGGAAGTTTGTTCCAGATTTGTGGTGCATAGAGGCTGAATGCTGCTCCTCCATGTTCACAAGAAGACCTGAGAGGTCTGGAAGGTTGATACAACAGCAGATCTTTAATGTATTTTGGTGCAATCATGCACATTAGTGCACATCACATTATTGTGTACTCTAATAATGTACACTATTACACTAATAATGTGATGACACTTAAAATTTACATATGTAAACTTTTGTAAAATACTTTGTATAACACTTAGAAGTCAATGTATTCTTAGCCAGCTGTTTTAGTCTGTTATTAACATGAGTCGGCACAATCTCTCACACACACAGGAGCTAAGGCAGCTAGGCAAACAGAAACACCAGCAGTCATCTTCACAATAGTAGCATTTTGTTCCCAACATAAAAGCCGTGAATTTTTATTTGTGTGTAGAATTACCATCCATCCATCCATCAATCAATCCATTTTCTGTACACCCTTGTCCCTAGTGGGGTTAGGAGGGTTGCTGGTGCCCATCTCTATCTAACGTTTCGGGCAAGAGGCGGGTTCACCCTGGACAGGTCACCAGTCTGTCACAGGGCATGTAGAATTACCAGCTTATGCATATTTGACTTCAGTTAATAAAAATGGTACAAAATGAAATCACATACTCTTTATGGCTTTAAAAAATAGTTTCTAATATAGCCCAGTCATGCCCTTATTAATTCAGCGACATACTTAGAGACTTGCCCTTTTGCACTCTGAACTCTTGGACCGGCATAAAATACCATTGTGCTTAAGAATGTGTGGACCATCTTACCTCAAAAGGGACTTAATTGTGTGTTTTCTATTTTGCTTTTGTCTTTCTTTTGATTTCACTCCGTCTTTATTGTATTCATTGTTATAACGTTTGTCAGTATTTTTGCTGTCTCATCTCCTTTTGTCAACTTATAATGCAGAATATATATATCAGTGAGAGACAGAAGAATGTAACTGTGGACAAGTGTCACAGTAAAAAAAAAAAAAAAAAAGGGAAAAAAAGGAGACATGTAGGGGTTTGGTTTAGGGCCTCAGTCCATCGGTTGAAGCTGGAGTGGAGGGAGAAATGAGTAGCGGGCTGCAGAAACAAGTGAAGCCATAGTGTCTCTCTCTGTGTCTGAGCCCAGCTCCCTCCACATTCTGGACTGGCTTATGGGAAACAACATCTGACCAAAGAAGTCCCTTTTCCACAAAGAGGCTTGATTACCATTCTGCTTCAAGATGCAAAAAGCATGAATAAGGACAGTGTGTGACATTTTGAATGTAACTGCTTCTGGATCTGTAGGGGTGAATGAACAGACACAACATGGCAGTTTCTACTACTGGGACAGGAATTACTGCATAACTTTATAATCCAAATTATGTCTATTTATTGATTCATTTACAAACCAAAATTTATTACAATTGGAAAAATGTTAGTTGAACTCAATCTAATTTAATTCTGAAGAGAAATGAAATGTCATAACTCATATCATCCATGTACTTTCAAAGAGTTGCACAGCAGGGCAGCAGGTAGCAGTCAGTTAGCTGTTAGCTGAGGCTGACCGCTCAGAATCCAGGCAGCAGAGGCGTTACTTCACAATCACATATCCTGGATGATTCCATCAGTTCTTGGCAAGAACTGCTAATCCACCTCATTTGCGTTTGCTGCTCCTCTTTAAATCTGTCTGTTTGGTTAGAAAGCAGAGCAGAGACGCATCACTGTGATCGATGGAATGGATGGTTTCAATTAGGGGTGCACTGATTGGAGCTTTCTGGAAGATTGGCGATCTTTAAAAAAGCCTGACCTTCCAATTTTGATTCTGGCCAACACTGATTTTTTTTTGTCTCAATGTTGCTAAACATAGCAAGAAAGTGAGTGAATTGGCAGCAGTGGGGTGACTATTGTTATCACAGAACATGCAGACATGACCTGGGGCGGGTCTGTCCATTAAACCTCTCCACAAGACAGCAAAGGAGACGGCGGCTGATTTTTAGATCTTTGCTGAGGTGGATAAAGATCAGCTTCATGTGTATCAGCCAATCATCAATCTCCCAAACTGATGCAAATCTGGGCTGATTTACCAGTTCATGCTGATGCTGATGATATAAAGCATCAGCATCCAAACCTGAGGGAACAATTGCCTAACCATGCAGTGAACCAACCAATAAAATTATAAACAGATGTCTAGAGAAAGAACCAATCAGAACTGACGTAGCAGAGCTGTTCCAACATGCTGCTACCAGGAGTGACACATTAATACAATTAAATAGAATTTTTAATGTGTCGTATATAAAAATATGAATAATCACTCAACTCACTCCTACATAGATGGGTAAGTAGAGGATTTTATCTCTCATCAAAAATGTATTAATGCAATTTTTTCCCAAATTATTTCACCTATAAGTACAGAAGGAAACACGTTTTAACCGCTTGCTGCTAAAAGCTAAACATTTCAGTGGTTTGTGTGCTGTTGCTGTGGAAATTGCTGCAGCCCTCAGATCCAGTTCTCTAAAGAGGCCATGTAGACAGTTAGCTCCAATCAAAGGTTATTATCATATGAAACAACTCCTGGAGCTCTTTGCACATTACTGATTCAGAAACAGATCCAACTGGTCCGTCAAGAATTTCTCTCATTGCATCAGCCCATAAGAAAAAAACAAAAAAAAAACAAGAAAAAAATCAGTGATGGTTGGGTTTCTGAGCCCTGAACATTGAGGCGGTCCTGAAACATGGCAGGAGATTCATGGATGATTCTTCTCAAATCTTTGGCTGTCAGTTTGAAGCTGTTTTTAACCATCAACACGTTTCTTCAGTTAAATATTTCTTTATCTATTTTGCCAGAGGAAATGAAGCTACCAAGTGAACATGCACACCATGAAGTCAGGCGTTGGTCTCCTTACACCCCTCCTCACTACACAAATAAGCAATAAATGACAGGCTCAAATCCTGCCAGAATTAGTATCAATCTGGAAAATATGCATAAATGACCTGTGCACACATTCTATATAAATATGTGATTTCAAATCATTGATTAACAGTAAGGCTCTGATCTGACCGGACTGGACCTTTTCTGCATTTAGGACTTCTAAAGTTAGCTCACTCAATCTATAACATAATCATTAGCTGGAACAAAGCTGCATTTAAAAGAAACAAATGAGTCAGCAGTCCTGAACACACCTGGGTTCAAAGAGAGGCAAATTTATTCATACACAAAGTAGCAAACTTAAGATAGGTTTCATGTTTGTGTTCTCTTAACATACGTTTACCAAAACCAGCTTGTTTAGCTCATATCTGTGACCCAAACTCAAAACCTGATCTGGAGGACCTGGAGATGATGGTGAAAAGAAAAAATCTTCAGAAAATCTGGAAAATTATGAACAACCCTGTGCATCCTCTTCATGACAACAATAGCCTCTACAGTCAGACTTCTTCAGATTCGCTGTAACACAGACCACTGCAGGAGATATTTCCTGTCCACAGTCATCAACATCTACAATTCTTTCAAGAACCTTGAATAATATTAGTTACACAGCTTTTAATTCCCTTTGGGACCAATAAAGTATTTTTGAATGCGAATTTGTAAACGTTAATGCTGCTGATGGGTGAATTTGGCCCCAACTTGTTTGGTGAGGGGCATGTTGAAACAAGGAGCAGCATAACAACTGACAAGGACGTAAAGACATAGAAAGATACAAGTTAAGACATTTTTCACATTCTGATTTATTATCAGCACCACAAACCTGCAGAGATAGCTGCAGGTTTTCAAACAGCACCTGACTGTGTAGAACTGCTCATGATGAGCGATTAGAGTTTCAGAGTCAGCACTCACTGACAGTTTGTGTAATGTGAGAGGAATGTGAAAAGAGTCGAGTGTCCTTGCATGGATATAACATGCAGTTATGAGGCTGAGGAGTTGCATAACAGCAGCAAACACAATGACTGCATTCCCACAAGTTTCAATATTCAGGCCTGAAATCTACAACAAACATCTTGTACAGATCTGACCAAAGTTTCTTGTTAAAAGTCCTTGAACCCTAAACTGAGTTGATTTTTACCACTTTCTCTAAGTTCTTTGTTAGATATACTCCTGACTTAGTTGAGCTGCTGGATAGTAGCCACAGCTGCCCTGGGTCTACCATGCAGCAGTGCTACCAGGCCCTCTGACCAGCACCACCAGGCAGGGTGAGTCAAGAGTGTTACCACGACGACAGAGACAGACAAGGGCTTGAATCAACAACCCAGTGATAATATATCCACCATTGCTAGTATACAATCAATACTAGAAAAATGTTTTATTCAAAACACTAATTCATGTCAAAATTGTTATAAATGGACCTATTCATATTTGCTGGAATTGTCACATTTCTTCCAGCAGCAACAAAGACACTCAGCGCCTCCCCTCCTTTCAAGAAATTTTGACATTTAACCTGTCCAGTACATCCAGCAGGAAACGAGTGTGACCACGACTCTATTTAGCCGACAGGAAAAACACAGCAGTGCTGTTCAGAGAGCAGACTGCCTGTGAGGCAGACAGACAGGAGTAAAGGAAATGCCAGCGCTAATTCTACAAGCTAAAGCTATGACACTAATTTTTGAGAACAACTATAAAAAGGTCAGAGTAGCTCCTGTATTAACAGCCTCCTAGACAACATAAGCTAAAGCTATCCATTTAACAATTAGCTTCATGGACTGTCCAACGGTGCTGTTCTGTCTGTGTGTGTATCATCGAGATCTGTTTCCCAGTTCAATCACGCAGAACTCCACTGTAACCCTGCAACGCTCTGATATGTTTTGGTATGAATAAACTGATACATAATGACAAAAAGGCCGAATTTGTGCTGTTCGGGCCTAGCACTATTTCAGAACCTCATGTTGACCTGTCCTCACTAAATCTGTTGGTGTAAGGCTGGACTTCAGCCTTACACTGGACACAAAGCTTAGCTAAGTTGTCAAATCCAGATTTTTTTTTTCAGAGACAATTAGCCAGAGTAAAACCTTTTCTTTCTTTGCATCACTTTGAAATGATAATCAGTCGGCAACTAGTGAAGCTATTAGCTTCCCTACTGCTGCTGTTAATCATTAAAGAAAATATTCAACAAAATTATGTGAAAAAGAAATTGTACATCTATTTGGACTATATCATTGTTTACATTGCAAAAATCCATATTAATTTATCAAATCATTTATTGTGATACATTTATCACAAGAATTTTGATTTATCGTTGTCACGATAAATTTCAGTGAATGTTTAACCACCACACCTGTCTGTATTGTTGGGATTGTTAGGTTTACTATTTTATACACCGTTTATTCAATGACAGGTTTAATAAATATCAACACCTTTTGAAAATATGATTAAAAGCAGTCTATTTCTATTTAACAATTAGACTGCATTCTAAATAAACTTGACAGAAATGTGACTGGTATGGTAAATAAGTATTACAATTGTCTTTGTAAGAAGTATTTGTGTTTGTGTTGCTGTGATTGCAGTCGCAGCCATACCACTAAAGAAAGTAGTAATAAATAGTTCTTACATGATCACAGCAGTACCATAAAATCTCATAATACGTAAAGTTCATATCACTTACTGATCAATGTCAGTTTTGAAATAAAAGTAGCATAGAATAAAATGATCCTGTTTGTTCTTCAGTTCTAAAAAATTATTTGCATCAAAAGCAAATTGACAGACAAATGGAAGCACAGTAAAGAAAAGCATTTATAAATGATAAAATAATATAACTACATGCTGAACCAAAGATTCACTACCATAAAGTATAAGAACATTTTACTAAGTGTTATCTTATTTTGATGAATCAAATTATCAAATTAAAAGTAGCAATTACAGATTGTTGGAGCAAATTAACTAGTGTGTCTTCCTAAGGGCCAAATAAAGGCCTGAGGTTAGCCTGCTCTGATAGTGACTCTGGATGTCATGTGACCACTGTGCATAAAGGTGAAGGAAGCATGCACCAGAGTCACTTTATCTCTGTGTATCATGCTCTTCTGCTGAACCAGACCGCAGCTTCTCGTTCATAGGCTTTCAAACCACAATGACACGACATCATGGCGTTTCCACAGCAACCAAAGCAGTTGGGACAAAACAGCTCAGTTTAGACAGTGGGAAATGTCAAAAGTTTGATACTGCAGAAAACTACAAATGAAGTATTAAGGATGAACTGAGGCAAGGTTAATTCAGCAGAATGGAAGATGGGTGACATAATACCTTCATTACAGAATTATTAAGACCAATAATGGAGCATTACAAGCTGAATTGAAACTGATTAGATCTTCATAAACACCATTTTTAATGAATTAGTTCATGTTCAAACCCAACTCTTCAAGCTAATCTACCATTTAGGAATCAGCTTCATCTGACTAGCCCCATAGCCTTGGACACAATGGTGAAAGGAGGGTGGGTGTTGGAGGGCAGGGGCATTTTCTTTTAGCAAAAGTTCTTCAGCAAACTCACATCCTTCCTCCAAAGCTGCTGCAGCTCCCCTCCCCCTTAATACTCTACCATGCAGAGCCAGAAACAAAATGAAAAGAGAGAAAATGGCCAGCACCGCTTGACTGGACACAATTTAGCTTTTCAAACTTCTTTAAAGTAGGAAAGGCCTTAAAGTTTCACAGTAAGATGTTGTCTGAGCCAAAAACTAATAAACAAAAGGCAGACCTATGAAAGCCCACACAATACATTCTATTTGCTTTTTATTCTAAATCTAACAGGTCACCACATTCATCAATGACTATTTACCGTATGTAATAACAAATAAACTTGATTTAGAAAAGGACAAAACATAAATGTCACCATCTGATGCACTGTACCAGATTATAGCATAAGCTAATTCGCATATGCAGCCCCTTGGCAACACGTAACCATTTCCTCCCTCACTTCCTGATATTAAATTTGACTAGGCTTTTCACTTTTTAGATCAGCTAGAATTAACTAAATTATTTATATTTGCCACAAGCTTCCCACAACAGTTTGCTGGAAGTCTGGCCTATTTCTTCTGACTGGACCTTCAGCTCTGCCACAACATTTCTATGAAACTGAGCTCAGAGCTTTGTGATGGTACACACAAACATTGACTCTGGTATACTAAAGCTGCTTTGTAACTAATGTGATGGTAGACTTAGAGATGAAAGCACTCAATCAGCCCCAAACATGACACATTCACCACCATGCTTGACTACAGAAAAGTAACACATGCCTTTGTACTCTTCACCTAGTTATCATCACCCACTGTTGACACCATCTGGAACAAACAAATCTGTCTTGGTCTCATCAGACCACAGGATGCCATTCCATTGATACATGAACTTAATTTGCTTGTCATTGTCCTTCTGGGACTCCTCCACCTTCACCTCTGCCAATCCATCCATCAGCATATCAACATTTGTGAACTAGCTCAAAATACTGGGAACCATAAACCCTGCATAAAGCATTCAGTGGCATCTTTGACTCTACTGGGCCCATCCAGCTAATCTCTGAACCAAACATTTCTAAACCTGAAAGCTAAAATTGAACTCTGTCCTTTAAAAGTTAAAACAAACTAATTAAAAACATACATACACAGAAAATGTATTGTTACCCGAGTAACCAGCAACAAACCACAGTGTCTCATATATTGACAGAAATGGGGGAAGGGAGACGAGCAGGA
The DNA here is from genome assembly GCF_001443285.1 of Poecilia latipinna. Taxonomy (NCBI): domain Eukaryota; kingdom Metazoa; phylum Chordata; class Actinopteri; order Cyprinodontiformes; family Poeciliidae; genus Poecilia; species Poecilia latipinna. The sequence continues at coordinate 88,748 of NW_015113429.1, read as the reverse complement.
AACATGGCATAAAGCAGTGCATATGCACCTGCATATGAAAGCAGCCACAGGCTACACGTCAGGTTAAAGGAGGCACTCTACTTCTCTGATACACAAACTTAAACGCAAAATCAAAGTCACACAGCCTTTCGGTGCTTTGATAATCTTCTTTCTTATGCAAATATCCATTTCATTTTAATTTTTTAGTTTATTTGACAGGGACAATGCACACTAACATACAACAAAACAAGCAACAGTACACAGCTACAGATAGTTCACAACTCCAGACCTGGTAGGACATCTTATGTGCCTAAATTACATACAATTTAAAAATCAAGATACAATAGAAATACATAATTCTTCCTGCCTACATATTTGTGAACAACCTTGCATCCTCCAAATTTATATAAATATGCTTGAACAGTCTCAGTACCTCTGCATCCTCTCACATTCAGCCAACGTACTAAAAATTGTAAATATACAAAACTACTATGGGTTCCACAGAAAAGGTTGAATGGGAAATGACTGAGCAAACAAGTAGAAATACTCAGGATATCTCCAGGTTTCAGCAAGTCGAATTTAAGACTTTAGACATTTTTAATGACATCCTGCTGCATTACAATCAAGCAGAGTAAAAACTGCAACATTTGTGGCTCTTGGCAGCAGCTTTGTGTTTCTCATACTACGGCTCCCTACAGCCATACTAGTTAACAAAAAAAAAAACTGTTGTAATATTTATCTACCATTAAATGTGCATCTGTTTTTTCACTTAACAGATTTAAGCATCAGCCTATGAATCCCTCCTCCTAACAAATGAACACATGAAAAGTTGTCCTGAGGCGCTGGAATCACCCTCTGGATCTGAATGATTGCTTCCTTTGAGCTCCACCACGCTGAGTGTGAGACCCACTGATAAGTCTTTGTCCTGGGAGGAGAGCAGCTAAATTCCCTGAATTCCACCATCACTATCAAAGCACAGTAAGAGTATGTTCTTCTAGCTGCTGCCATATTTAAATCCTTCTTAATCTTTAAAAATCACCACCGGTCAACACTTGTTGATTTTAATCTAACCTTCAAATCAATGCTTGGCTTTGGTGGAGTTTATCAAGATGAAGGTGTTGGTGTTGGAAAGTTGAAGTGTGATGTTCTGATTCAGGCTCATCTTCTAAAGTGGTTCATTACCAACAAATACATAAACTTAAGTGTTTTTTTAAAATATCCTCTCAAGCTAATCAAAAAGCTAATCAAAATGGAATTTTACTTTTATTCTGAAGCTTTCTGTTGTACCTACAGCACAGAATAAATTTGCACACAAGTGTTTTGTAAAAGTATTCACATTCACACTTTTGAACCATTTAATTTTCTCTTAACCAACAACCACAAACACCAGAACAAGCAGCAGCACAAGGAAGATTTTGTAATTGCAAAGTAGAAAAAAAAGCACACTTCAAATTTTTTTACAAATGAAACTGAAACGGGCAGAGTGCTTGTGCTTCATAAGCCTGCTACAATAAGCAATAAATTGCATGACGAATTAAAATGAGCTCAATAATCACAAAAGTCCTAAATGGCAGTTTTGCCTTTCTTATCTGTCTGAGAATAATGAAGGGCAATTTTGCTGCCAAAGGCTTCATAATCCAGTTTATTTTTATTTAAAGTGTTTGATTTGTTTTGCTGTTTTTTATTTTGCATATTTAAAATGTCTTCCAGTTCTGGTGTCAATTGTTCTTTAGAAATGAAAGTTTATTGATCTTTGAGAGTAAGTACTTGTATATAATTCATCAGTTATATGATAATTGTTAATGAGGCGTGTCCCTCTGGAGTCACATGAGGTTCCATGAAAATGGCCTCAAAACAATAATATTATACTTCATCACAATAATTTCTGGGACAATTTATCATCCAGCAAAGTTCATAACAGTGACAGGCCTGGCATTGAAGCCCTTTTACTCCTGAATAAGAACCAGGGAAATGAACTGATTCAGTGAACAGGCTGCCTAATCTTGGTATAAATGCAGATGTTGTGTGAAGGACTCAGTGTGTGTGTGTCCATCCTGCAGCCAACAGACGCCCTCTCCTCTGCATGTGTGTGAAGGAATGAGGGTGTGAGGGCGGCGCTGTGGGCTTCATCTCCCTCGTTACAACACACACTATAGTACATGGCTGGTCAACACACACCCTAAGATTAAAGCTGCATTGTTAAAAATGACAATTATTTTAATTCCTTTTTTTGCTTCTTTAGAAATAGTTTTCTACTAATCTCAAAAATCAAATGGGAACATGTTTTCCTTTTCAAGGAAATGAAAAAGGAAAATGGCTGCATTTCCTAGTCTGTGTGTGAGGTAAATAAAGGTTACCAAGGTAAAGCAGTAAATACTCAAGAGTGTGTGTCAAGCTGCCAGCAATGCCCAAGCAGGCAGCCCATCTGAGAAGAGCTCCTGCCAGCCGACATCTGTGCAGCACAACCATGGCTGTGGCCCAGCACCACTCTGTCCCCATCAAAGCTTCACTGTGAGAATTATTTCTGGAGGGCCTGAATAGCTGCAGCCCTGCTCTGAAGAGGAGGAGGAAGTAGCTGGCCACTTTCAGCGCGCGCGCGCACGCACGCGCACACACACACACACGCACACACGCCATTACCCCAGTGGCCATGGCTTCAGGCAAAGAGCTTTCTATTTCCTCTATTAATCTGGAGGATATTTATCTGTAACTTCCTATGATTTCATCTTTTAGAACCAAAGTATAAAATAAAGCAACAAGAGCAAAACCTGTGGCAACATTCTCGATACAATGTTCATCATATAGGAAGCTCTGTAAATGCTGCAGGCCTGGCAGAGCAATCAGTTAGTGGGACAGCCTGAGAAATAACTGCAGGGCTGATTGATGTCCAGATTCATGTTTTTCAAAGTCTGCTTTCAGAGTCATTATATCAGACTGATCTATATCTACATCTACATAGAGAAATTCTCTTCTTACATACAAAGCCTTTAAAAAAGCTTCTATGTGTTTCTTTTGTGTCTCTGCTCCATACTCTCAGACTGCAGCCAGCTGAGTCAGGTTCAGCTGGAGGGTCATTGCTTTCTACCATCGCCACACGCATGCTGGTAAAGACCGCTGCAAAGTCAGTGACTCAATGCAATTGGCTGGACTGGCTCACACAGAAAACTACTTGAACACACTGATGGAAGAAACCAAGCTTGATTTCTCTGTTTTAAGCCAAGAATGTGCATGTTGGTTTGAATTGATTCCATTTGTGTATAAATCGATTTGGTTGTCTTTGCTACATAAAGCGTACTGAACTTATTATCCATTTTCACATGATCCCATCTTCTGGGATTTTTGTTCAATTTAAAGAAGGCTGTCAGGGCATATATCGTTGCTTATGCAGGGTTTCCTCCAGTGTCCCATAAGCCTGGTGGGCCTTAGTGGTGCCAGATAAGTTAAAACTATGTTTGTCTCTCAATGGTGAATGTAGCAACTCTAGCTCATCAAGCAGGGCCGGCCCAATGTTTTATGAAGCCTTGAGCAGAATTTGATTTAGGGGCCCCTCTTCCTGCTTGGAATATCAGGATCACTAACAGCATTTCAGTGTAGATTTAATGGGATCTGGAAGAGGTAGGCGAGTTGTTTTCTAGAGCTTAAATGCAATCACTGATCATTTTAATTTGCTGAGATGAACAGACTGAGTTCAAACACAAAGGATTAAACTCGAATCATCAGAATGTAGCTATGGTAACAAAACAACCTAACTGTAAACATTATTTGCACTTTTTTTTTTTTTTACAAAGTAAACTTGCCAGCTCCTTAAAATCTTAAACTGAAATAGTAAACAATTCAAAGCCTTTTAATGTATCTATACTGAAACCATTAAATCAAATTTAACATCATTGATATTCTCAATAACATGTGTTACATTTCTATATCTGCGGTTTGTGTTAAAATGTTATCATTTATGGGGCCCTGAAATCCTGGGGGCCTTAAGCAGCTGCTTAGTTAAATTATGCCTTGGGCTCTAAATGTGATCAGCATTACAAAGTGTTTTAAGATCCACTGACTGATGACTTCATTAGGAAGTGCAAATAACTGATATTATTTATTTTATTGTATTTTTTGTTTGTTGTTTTTAAGACTCTAGTTGTGTGTTTAAGCATTGTCAACAATGTCTTCCACAAACGTAACGGCCAAGTAATATTTTTATATTTCCTGTCAACATCTTTTAATTCAAAAACATGGTGGCCTAACCAATGGGCTTAGCAAGGTTTCTGGGTAAAATTCTGGTTATGTATGTAAAGTGCAAAAATTTTAGTTCTTAGTTTGATGCATTTGATAAGCAGACTTTTAGTGTTGGATCTGATGAGGCAAAATGGGGCTATTTCAATCCCAGGCACATTGACTGATGCATCTCATTGTCAGAAAAAGAACATTTTCCCTTACAGAGAAAAGCCTAAGACACATCACTATCTAAGAATAATTGTTATTTTACTCAAAATTTCTGGAGCTCTGGGTTTGGATGTGTGTGTGAACAGATTGCACTCTAAACACAATCAGAGTGCAGCATCTTGATGGGTTTCATGTCACAAGAGATCAACCAATGTCAAGATCAAACTACAGTGACCATCATCCTCAGAGCACAGCTCACAGATAGAGGTGTGGTCTGTCTGTCTGTGTGTGTGTGGCTCAGTGCTGCTGCAGACAGCGCCTCACACACACAAGTACACAAACCAAACACTCAGTTTTCCTGCTTTCCACGCAAGCACAGGGGGACAATCTGGATTCTCGCTTTAAACACAAGTCTCCCTGGAGTCCTCTCCTCAGCTTCCTGTTTCGGCCTCAGACCATAAATCCAATTGGCTACTGGGTGCTCAACAAAGGACGAATCACTGTCAAAACACACAGGCATGCTGTAGAGTTTCTCAAGAGACTCTTGCAGGAGGACAACACCCTGGCAACTTTGGACTCTCCTCCACCCACGGGCAGCAACGACGGCTCCAAAATCCACCGCTGAGATATTTGCACCTTGGCTGAGCACAATGTCAGCAGCAACATGACGCTTTAATGGCACGAAACACATGCAAAGAGGCTCTGACCCCCAGGCGACAGCTCAGCTGCTCATAGCAGGCATGAACAGGTTACTGGTTTGAGGTTTACCAAGGTTTCAAACACCTACAAATCACTAAAATGTTTCCAATTACCACTCCCTTATTTTAAAGTCTTTATCGAGCATTGAGACAACAGAGTTTCTACAGCTGACAGTAACACAGCACTGCCCCTCCCACACCTGCTGCTGCACGTTGGTCAGCTGGCTGAAGTAAGGATACTACTGCAAACTGGGAAATGCTCTGTCAGTTAAAAAAAAAAATCAGGTATTTGTTCTTTTTTTTTTGCTTAATTATGTTTCTATATTAAAGTAATTAATATTTTTTTATTATTTTTTTTATTTAATGAATGAAACAAAAGCAGAAGCTTCCATAATTTTTTACTCGACCAACCAGCAGGTTGAACTATGATGCACTTTCTCTAGGTTTAATCAAAATTAGTTTATGATATAGGGTGGTACTATTGTGATAGCAATAAAAGTGACAAGAAAAAATATTTATGGGGTGCTGTGGTGGCGCAGGGGCAGAGCACGACCCACGTTTGGAGGCCTTAGTCTCCAAACGTGGAGGTGGTCGCAGGTTCAATTCCTGGCCTGGCGACATTTGCTGCATGCTTCCCCTCTCTCACTACCCTCTTTCCTGTTGAACTACTTTCAAATAAAGGCCACTAGAGTCATCAGAACTTTAAAAAATATATTTATGATTTCTTGTCACATAGATAAATGTGATTTGCATCACCAAATTATTATTGTACCACAATGAAAATGAAAACAGTTTAAAATACTAAAACTAACAATCCCAACAATACGCACAGTTTAGTTTTTTTTCTTAAACCTCATTATTTGGAATTCTTGTGACAACAATAAATCAAAATTTTTATGAGAAATTTATCACAATAAATGATAAACTATTTGATAAATTCCCACCCCTTGTTTAGGAACATATGCTATGACTATTAATAACCAAAAGACAAAATTGTTATCCAAACCTACTATTTTTATTTAAAAACCTGCAATATAAATTTTTCAATTTTAATCAATACAGTTTTCAATTCAGCTCCAACTCACAACGAAAAATGTCTCTAATCACTTTTCAAAGAGAAAAATTTTAAAAAGTAAATACTATTTAATTATACAATAACATTAAAAGTCAACAAAGCTCATTCCAAGTTAATGCTAGTTATCAAACCATGTCTCTAACTGGTAGCATTCACTCCATCCTGAAAGGTAGCAGGTGCACTGTGAGTGTCGCCAAATTTGCAGCAATCCCTCATGCTGAGCATGCAATCGGCGACAGTAGAAAGGAAAACGCCCCTGACAGGTTTAATAAGCAATACTTAATTAGCAATCAATATGTTTAATTATTTTAGAAACAGTAGGAATAAAATGATTGCTTCTTTCTTTTAAGTTAAGAAATAAACGTTTTCACATTTTTGTCTTTTGAAACTATGGAATAGGCTTATACAGGAAAATGTCACACAGTCTCATGCCTAGCTGTTAGCTATGCCAATTATCATTATCAGACAGGAACATTAGTCTAATGAAATGAAAAACTGAGCAGAGGAAGTTGTGTTCCTGTTAGTAGCTGTGCCTCAGTGCAGCAGCGGAGCGGCGATGACGTCAGCTGTGAAGCTGTCAGCGCCTACACTTGTAAAACATTCCACTGGATGACAATCAGCAACCACAGTCACACACAATGACTGGGACAGGATGGCTGAAATATTGAGGCACAAGCGGAAACTCAACTGAACGGACAAAATTCCTCGTATTCTTAGAATCAAGGTCAGCTCCCTATTGAAGCCGCTTTCTGCCAGGCTTTATCTCACCGCTATGAACCACTTTCACTAGTTTGTGAATTTTTTTGACCTAAGAAAAAGATTTGAAGAAAGATAGCAGAAAAATAGCTTCTGGTCTCTGAACAGTGTGGGCTGTACACACAGACACAAGAGCTTTCTACGAAAACTGGAGCCTAGAGGAGAACCAGAGCCATGATACCAGCAGGAGCTATTTCTGAGACAACAGGAGCAATGAGGAGGATGTTGGTGCTGCTGTCTGGACAGATGACGTTACCCTGGATACCTGGTGGTCCAGAGAGGGAGGTTGTGTCGGTTGTAGTTCTGATTATTATAACAGAAAGTGTTTTGCTGTAAACTTCATTTTTCTCGGGTTCTGAGTTCACTATTACTTCTTTGCGTTTCATTTAATTAGACTGAAAGAATCGAACCTGTTCGTTTTTCCTTCTACTGCAGCTCAGTGTCACTCCCATCGTTCATTTTCAGGGTAACATGACTGATTAGTTAGGTCTGCATACATGCCTCCCTGCATGATAATCAGCTGTGTTACATGGATTTGTGAGTTTTCTCTGAGCTGAAAACGGAGTCAGCAGCGGATTGGTGGGGTGATGCATGCAGATGTGATGGCTACGGATTGGTTCCTGAAGATTTACTAGAATTGTTATTGTTCCTACATACAAAACTGGGTAAAACAATGTTCTGGCACATTTACTACTAAACAATTATTTGTTATTTTTAACAAATGAGAATTTAAAAAATGACATCAACAATTCTAAACATCTCACTGTGTCAGGAATGCAGGTATTACTTTTCATTTACATTATCAATGAGTGTTTTCATCATTCAACTCAAAGTATGATCAGGAACAATGTTCTTATCTTTGTCCAGACTCGTGAGAACTTTTGGTGCATTATAACCCTGGAGTGTCCCTGTTATAAACAGGGAGTGAAGCGGAGAGTGTGGGGTCACCAAGAAGACCGCTGGCATCTCCATGTGGTGGCCACATCATGCACCGTTATGGCTGCACCTCTGAAGTTACTAAGCAGTGATCAGTATTAAAATTTTACCTTTTATGTCTAAATCTTCTAGAGGAAACCCCTCGTTGTGTGTTCATCTTATGTCTACCTGTTCATTTAGAAGTGGCCTGTGGTGAAAACAATGGCTGGGGAAAAAAAAAAACCTTCTAGTGATTTTAGGAAGAACACACCTCAGAGTATCAAAATATTACAAAAACAAAGATATTGTCCATACAAAATCATGTCTGTTTTTTCTCTTTTCCTTTCCTCCTCTGCTAAAACACAGCACAGGTACTCTACAGTAGCTCTAGTCATTTATCTTTAAACATCAGCCTTACACTGCAATCTAAGAGTCAAAGTATAAAATGACAGAATTTAAGAACACCTGTGTTCTACTCAAACAACAAATCTTGGCAAACTACCAATTGGTAATTTTAGCTTCAGGCACTTTGTTCACTTTTAAAGCAGCATTAACAGAAGGATTCTCCCTGCTACAGCACTGAATGCAGAGATTACTGGCTGTTAGAGGATTTTTTTGGACCACCATTTATTAACTATGCACTTAAACCAAAAGCATATACTTTTATGAATTTAAGAAGAAATTAGCATATTTCTTCCCCTTTAAGTAGAATATCAGGGTTTCCCCCAGAAAAATTGCTAAGCCCAGTGGTCGGGGTGTCGAGGCGGTCCACCGTGTTTTGTATTAAAAGATGTTAAGTTGACAGGAAATGTAAAAGTATTACTGTGTAATTATATGTTACGGGAAAAGATCTCCAGTGAAATGCTATTTAAACCCACAACTAGACTAAAAACAACAAATTTGCACTTCTGTTTAATCCAAATTAAGTCAGCGGCTCAATCAGGCCCCCAAGGCCTTCAGGGGCCCCATAAACGCTAATATTTTAAAACAGACCACAGATACATAAATGTAACACTTGTTTATTGAGATGATCAATGCTGTTAAATTTGATTCAATTGTTTAGGCATACATAAATTAAATTATTTTAAATTGTTTAACATTTAAATACAAGACTTTAAGGAGCTGGCAAGTTTACTTTGTAAAACTTCAAAGAACAATATTCATAGTTAATTGTTTTGTTACCATAACAATTTAATGCTGTGAGTTTAATCTTTGAATTTACAAATCCAATTTAGAAAAATGTGATTATAACATTACTTTTAGGCTGGCCAATTAAACTACTCCCTTCTCCCATATTTCACTAAATCTAACACAGAAGCTGTTAGAGGTGCTGATATTTTTAGCAACAAAAGGGGCCGTAAGTCAGATTCTGCTCCAGCCCTCATACAGCCTTGGACCGGCCCTGCATGATGAGGTAATCTGCTGCACTACACAGAAATGCGCAACAAACGGGAGATTTAATTCAATGCTGCTAATGTGGCTTTAGTAGCTCTTCCATTTCGTGTCTGTTGAGTTTTTAATAAGCGTCACAGAAACTATTCTGGTTGGTCGAGTTTATGGGACGAGTTTCTCAGATCTCCGTGCGGCCGCGCGCATTAACTCTAAGTAGACAACGCATTTGATATGGGTTGATGCATCATGTAACCGGAAAAATAATACTAAAAATAATAATAAAATAATATAAAATCAGCATGATGTGTGACTCCGAGGAGAGCGTGAAAGCTCCTCACCGGGCTGAACATGCATGATGAGGTTAGCGCTGCTCGTTATCCGCAAACGCTCTGGCCAACTGGGACCACAGACATAAACTTTACAGGGAAGACAGACACAGAGCCACACGCTGGGAAGCGTGTTGAGATGTAAACGCCGCATATAATTGTTCCTTCACAAAGATAAATCATTCTCACCACTCCACAACGCGCCTCTGAATTCGCTACAACTTTTTCCTGCTGTTCACATTGAGCTGCGCAACCAGAGCTAACGCGGCGGGCTTTGAACTCTTACCTAGAGTTCTCCAAAGGATCATAATTCCTCACAGTAAGTTGATGTAAATAGCCATACAGGTCAGCCTGTGTCCAGTTTGAGTGAAAGGAGGCGCGCGCGATCCCGCTGAGGTAAAGCAGTGGCAGCGCGCGAGGCAAAGCGCAGAGGGGCAAGCTGTGTGATTGGTCCGCGCGCTTTCGGGTTTAAATGCATAAACTATAAACCTACGGACAGACGGACGGATGTCACTTAAACAAATAAAGTAATTTATTTATTTTTCCATGTGGTGGATGTCTTGATCTGGACCACAAGCTACCTAGGTTGTATGACAATAAAAAAAAAAAAATCCTTGAATCCTTGAATATTTAGTGGTGCTAATCTTTATAATATTACAAAAATATTTTGAAAGCCATTAAGAAACTGGATCTGCATGAAACACTGGGAGGTGATTCATTGCCTAAGCAGCAGCTGTGAGTGATGCTGGAATGAACACAATGTTTCTTTATTTTTACAGTATCTGCATAGGCTGCTAACATTCTAGCAGTACAATATTAGAAAGCCATGTGAACGCACTATTATTGTTGAATATTGGGATGGTGACATCCTTGTTTCTCCTCATTTCAATGTTTCCATGTTTCTCTGTGACCTCACACTGTGGCTGCTGTCATCTGTATCAGGAAGTAAGACTAACAGAATCAATACATGATCAACTATAAAATCAATGGGAATATAATAGTCAACAAATGTTGCAATGCATACAGTCTTACTATATTCACTTTTCACACAAATCAAGTCATGACAGCATATTTGCAGTATGTTGCACATCCTCAATTGAGACGTTCAATAAAGTTGCTGAATATTCAATGTTTTCCCAAAACAGTGCAGCCTTGTGTGTGTCAGTATTTCAAGTAAAAAAAATGGCAGAGGGGTGGCTGGTGGCTGAACAACAGGGACAGCTCCCATAAACATAGGCTGTAGTTCTCTATGGAAAGGTCCAGGATAAAGATCCAGACCTTCAGAACTTTGTGAAAGCCCTCCCGCTTTTCTCTCCAACCATTTCCTGTCTATACCTTCAAAGTGAAAAGCACCACAAGAACAAGAGATAAATACAAAAAACAAACAGTAAGTTTTTTTATCCACCAGCCTCAAAAGGCAGCTGACAGGTCAATGGCACACTGCAGTGAAAGGAAAAACACCTGATGGAAGACCACCAGTCACTGATTGGCTTAATGGAGACTTAACTTAATAACCAGAAGAGGAAGAACGTGTCTAAAAAAGAGCAACAGATTTTCAGATTTGTGGTAAAAGTGAGATCCTTCATTAAGCTAAGAAACAAGGTTATCAGTCTGTCTACTGCCTTGAACAATACATGTCATATTTTCCAACCAAAATACCAAGAGGTGGGTCAAAGTGTGTGTGATGTCCATTTTTAAAATCTTGGTTAATATTTTGGGAGCATGCTTTAACAATTAAGCATGTTTCATCTGTTCCATCATGAACAAACATAATATAGACATGTCCTGATTTACCTTTACATAAATGTACATAAAAGTATCAACATGTTCAAACATATTCTGATCATCTGATCAGGCCTTTTTCCACTGCTTTTTGTCCTGGTGTTGCTGAGACAATGCTGAATAAACCGCAGCCAACGTCAGCTCTACAGATACAATCTGCCCTCACAGCTTCAATTGTATTTATATCTGCAAGAGTGAGAATTACATGGTAGGCCTCAGAATGACTATATATATTCACATCCTTGTCATCTTCAGAGATGCTAAACAGGAATCCAGGCTATGAATAATGAACATTTAACACTGGAACTGGAAGACATTGTAAATATCCAAAATTAGTAATCAAAACATCAGAAATAAATAAAAAGAATGATGAAGTCTCTGTAAAAAAAATCGTCCTTCAAACAAAGAACTACTTGAGAATAATACATTGGACTGAAGATGTTTGGCATGCAGTTTTTTTGTATAAAGAGAGAGGGAAAAAGAAAAATAATAAATCAGACAAATGGAAATTATTGAGCTTGTTTGAATTTATCATGTGATTAATTGGTTTATCTCGTATTGTGACAGACCTACTACCAGTTACACTTGCAGCCCTGCATTTACACAGGTGTCACTAAATATGTCACTAGCACAGGGGGCCTGAATTCATGGTACTTAAATAATCAACTAATATTTATTAGCTCAAGCTTTTTTTTCACAATATTGGTATTTCTTACTGTGATCTTGTAAAACAATAAATTTGAATATATTGTGCAGCTGTATTTTATTTGTTGACACAATTTCCTCAAATCTACATTGTGTTCTCATATTAAGCTCCAGGGTTCTGCTGCAGTCATACAAAACACAATTTGAAATTTGATTGGAAACAGATGAAAATGGAGAGAAAAAAAACGGCATAATACAAAAACTCTATACTGTGATGTCAATAGAGGGGCTTGTGTTTGGGTTTGTATTTTGCTCATCTTGAGTAGATAATCTTTTAGAACAAAAGAGCAAAACAAAAGACTCCAACCTGTAGAAGTGACATTTTACATCTAAAATGAGTTCGACTGATTTCATGACCAGTAGCTGTAAATTTCCAAAGTAAAATGAAATGCAAAAAAAAAAAAAAAAAAAAAGTAAAGATCTAGGCCATGCAGCCTCACAGGACCAAGGCTGGAGTCGGTGGCTAGGCTGGGGGTCTGCACCTCACGTCTGATCCAAGCACCATTTCTCCACATTAGGTCTGACACTGACAGCAGATCAGTTCGGTCTGATCCCTACATCACACAAAATTCTCTGCAACTACAGATGAACCACAACATAATGCTGTGATCTAGAAACCTAACAGCGAGTGCAGCAAGTTGAAACACTGAGGCAGCAGCAGCACAATGCCAACAATCATCATCAACCATAAGTGTTGTGTTTTACAGGCTCTGAAAGCTGTTCTCCATTAAGACCACTGGGTCTTTTAATGCATGCTTCCCAGATGCCTTTAACAGGCTCGCTCTACGCCACACTGCCTTCAAGCTGAGTAGAACAGGAAGGAAAGTTTCTGCAGCGCTTGCAGTGTCCACCTTAGAACATCCTGTGTTCAGCCCCTTCTGTAACAACTACAGCATAAGCGGCAATACGTCGCCTCATTCAACCAAGAAAGTGATGCTCGATGCCGTTGCATCACCATGATAAAAGCCAGTCCCTCTGCCTGGTTTTAGCCACAGGGGGACTTGTCATGTTACAATCTGCCACTTAATAAATCATAAGAAAAACTCCACTCCAATGGAAACTTCTAACCATGTTACAAGTTGCATTCTTGCATGGGATGGGCGAGTTGAATATTTCATGATTAAACGGTCCATTATACTGCTAAGATCTAGGCCAAGGCTAAGACTGAATGAAGGGAGGGGGGCTCAGATAACGGTCCAAGCCCAGTCCCAACAACGCAAGGGAGCAGAGCTCCGGGGCGGGAGGGGGGTCAGGGAGGGGCCAAGCCATCTAGGTTAATCCACACAAACGCATACAAAGAAAACAATAAGCAACTCCGGCAAGTAGAAGGATCGATTTCTATAAGTTTTTGTGCTGGGGCTGACTACAGCGGTTTGCTGTCTGCAGCAGCACTGAAAGCTCCTAACAGTTTGATTCGAGCGTTTCTTTCTGAAAGTACCCTGCTGTTTTGTGAAGTGCCCAAAGTGATGCTTGTAAAGGAAAACAGCAGAAAAATGGTGAATAAATGCGAACCAAGTTATATTCAACTCTACAGCTAGGTTATTGTTAGCTCTTGGCAAATGAAGATACTTCAAGTTCACAGAAAAAAAAGAATGGCTGTTTTAGTAATGATAAAGGCTGTTTCAAGGCAAAGACTTCCAGCAGAGCTGTGATTTCAGTGGGTTCTCCCGTCAGAAATGCGTGTCAACACTTGACAGCGTCGCACTGAAGTAAGCTAATCCCCCTGAGGCCTCCGAGTCCCCGGCCTCAATTTGACGGCTTAGGCTGCTGACAGCGCCTAATATTGGTCAGCTATAAATGGCGTACAGGCCGGTCCCCGCCTCCTTACCCGCCTTCTATTTACTCACAGCTAATAATACGGCGTTAAGGCTAACAGGGCTGGCTAACTGGAGCACCAACCTCGGTTGTCGAGATCGTAACCGACCACAACAAAGTAGTCCGCGAGCCTGGCCATGTTCAGAGCTCAGGGCGACAGGCCGTTCTCACTGAATCCTCTGGTTTCTGGGCCGTCAATAGTCCATTTACGTGCTGCCGGCGATAGAAACATCCTGGGAGACAGTAGCATCCTTCCAGCTGCACTCCGCCGCCATACTGTCAATTTGCCTTGCCCTGACAGCCGAGAGCCGTGCGCCTGCGCACTGAGGGACTACTAGGGAGGGGCTGTTCTGCAAGAATGTCCCATGTGGGGAGCCGAACCAATTAAGAGACCAAAAGTCTGACCAAAGCCTATGATTAAACCGGTTCAGCTTCAACTAGGCCAGCGATGCAGAGGTGAGGGGTAATGTCGGGTTTCAGAGCCTCTAAAGAAAGAGAACCCATAAACGATAAGACAACGCAAGTTTATTTTGTATAGCTTTATTCACAATTCTCTAAAGGAAACTCACAAATAAAGGTTAATGACAATTAGAATAACAACAATTCAGAGTAACTCATTTATTTGGCACATATAAGGAAATAAAATGCTAAATGCAGAGTTGTAACAAATAAAGTGGTAAGAAATTAGAAAAACGATCTGAAGATTTAATTTTTTACCTTTTTGGTAAATCTGCAATAATCTAATGTTTTCAGTCCTGAATGATCAGCTTCTGCCAACCGTAGGTTTTCTCTGTGTTGGTTCCAGTGCAGAGGAATGTTGCAACTAAAGAACTGAAACTCCAGCTAAAGTAGTTTATAAAGAGGTCCACAACTGCTTTGTGAAGTACTTTTTTCAATGCGGGAAAAACCCTAACTTAGTCATACCTCAAAATAAAAGTAAGCCTTCATAGCCAGGCTGCAGAGAGCCACCATCTCTTCCTCTGAGATTCTGGTTAAGATAACGTCATAAAGATAGGGCCACTTTATTATAAAAGTTAAATGAAGAGGAAAAAACCCTAAGTATTTAAATGGATAAATACAAAATAGGGACTTTAAATGTTTCACATTCATGTCAAAAAAATCCCTTAAAAAATAAATCATGCCAACAAAAATCCAATACAATTCATAACAAATAACAGGCCAATTAAATATTTACATATTTAAGAGCAATTATAAGAAATCTATTGGAAACATGAAGAAATGGAAGTATCTTATTTTAAAGCTAAATCCAAGACAGTTTTTACTCTGTGAACATTCAATAGTATCTTTACATTGACTACAGTGCTGAGTAGCATGGAAGGATGTTTGAAATATAAGTAAGTAAATCATCAAATACAACTTGTGCAATAAGCACCAACATGTGCATTTTCATATTCAGTAAATTAGAGGATTATTTGAAAGTTAATTTCAGAAACTCAGTTCACTGAAATACAGTGAACTGTATCTCAGTGCTGCTAATGCTCTAGCAGCATTTTTTGAAAATTTGCTTAGCTTTTTGCTCAGGAACAGTTGAAGTTATGTAAAGTTCTTAAAAACTGGAGTTACACTCATGGATGGGTAGATGACATTAGAGTGGGGCGAGAGGAAGGCCTCATGGCTCATAACCATGTGGCCTGTCCTTGGCTGTCAGCTTTGTTATAAACTCAGGAGATATCCAGCACTTCCTGCATCTGACCTTTGATCCAGAACACTTGCACACTTACACTCTGGTTGCAAACAATCCCCAGGTTTAGATATTAAGCTTTTCATAAATGCTTTTTCCCCCCCTACTGATCACTAAAAACTCCACACTATCTGTTTTTGTCACATTTATCTGTAAGTGAGGGCTCAGTGGTTAAAAAAATAGACCATTATTTAAGAAATGCGACCAATGCTGCACTAGCAGGAGATAACATCCACTGTAACTGGTTTTTATGTTATAGTGATGAGTCTCAGTGAAGTAATTGGAGCTTCTCACCCTCAGCCTGCACCAAATGTAGCAAACTGTTGTTAGTAGAATAAACACCAACAAACCCTAATTCATCATGTATTTTTACTAATAACACAGAGATAAAGTGAGTACAGTAAGAAGTGTGTGCTGAAATGATAATTGTACATATTTGTGTTTAAAAATGCACATCCTGTTCTAAGTCTTTCATTCTGTGACAATGCTTTAATTTCTCATATTTGTGAAAGGGATGAAAAATTAAATCCAGTAAGATATACAAACAATTTTTTGTGCACAACTCTGTTCAAGTCCCTAACCCACATTTAGTTGGGTTTGGGACTGGACTGGGCAATTTCAGATTGCTCATGTAATTTTAGATGGCCTTACTTTTGACTCTTGGACAGAGCTAACCTGGTCGTTGCCTTCCTGTGCAATTCTGCTCAAACAAATTCTCACCTACACCACAGTCTGGGCTCTCTCCCCTTCACTTCTCTCTGGTAGGTTAAATCAGTAAGCAGAAAAAGAAGTTGTGAACAATGAAGCTGATTTTCTGCTCTGCTTTAGAATCGTAGTCTGCCTGTAGTTTTAGCGATAGCATCTGAGGAAGTGAAGGAAGTCATTCAGTCCGTGTTGGTCACACTTAGAAATATTAAACTAACATTATCAGCCGCCTGATTTGGATCAACACTTCTCTCTTCGTAGTGCAGGATGGTTGCTTACATCACAGGCAACTTCTGGCAAGCTTTCACAGTAATGAACTGGTACTTTATGTACGTCATGAACAAACGTTAGCAATTGGGTAAAATTTAAAACTTCGACACAGTCCAAGCCTCCAGAAAGTAATCGTTTCTCAGCAACCAAGAGCCCAGACCCTCTGGAAGAAGCAAGTACCGTAGAACAAGAAACTGGTTTTTACATTATGTAACTTTTACAAAAATATGTTTGTTACATTAAAATTGTCACCATGTCATGACAGTTTATTATAAGACAGATTATCTGTGAAAAGACTGAGCTCCTTTACCTCCCTCTGGTGCTGCCATTGCTCTCTGAAGAGATGCATCGCTCATTTTCATAAACAACCCATTAGAGCCAGAAGGAGTGTCTTGACGCTGTCAAACAATCTCTTGTATGTGCTACTAAATGTGCTAGAGTCGGAGAAAGAGGAGCTCCATTTTTTCACAGATCATCTGTCTCATATAGTATACCTTCGCGACATGGTGATAGTTTTAACAAATATGCGAAAAATTTATTCTTTAGAAAAGTTACATAGAGCTGCTTTAATAGGCAAATTGGTAATATTAAGTGAAATTATTTGCCCAACTCCTGACTTTGTGTTCAAAATAATTGTCAGCTTAGATTTTAATTGAAAGACTAGAAATTCTAATAAATATTCAACCATCTTCCTAAAAGTAAGCAGCTACAGTCACTCTGGTTATCTACTATTCATATATCATCTTTTTCTGACTGATTTCATTTCCAGGAATCAAAGAAAAGAAAGCTTCTCTATTCTTCCCATCATTGATTTTTCAGGCTTTATAGTCATAAAGCATGCAGTCCAATCAGAGCATGAACCCACTCTCAGCAGGATGCAGCAGTCATGTGACTTCCTGTAGACTAACCAACAGACAGGAAGTGGTTTGAAGGCCTAATGCACATCATAGCTCTAAACAGGCTAGTTCCCGCAGCCATCTTCCTCTCTGCTCAGGTGAAGCATATCTCCTGAAAATACATTAGAGTTCCAGAAAGTGGTGTATTTTTTCTTAACTATGATTAAGAGAGACTTCACAGTTTAATTTCCTTGTTGCACCTTTTGTCTGCACAGATAGATTATATGTTGTGTTACATAAAGTGTCATGTAAAAACAGTGATGTATCTTAATGTGGGGACTGAAGCTTTTCAGCATCAGCCCACACAAGAAATATGGCAAGCTGCTGTTATTACAATAAACTCCATGAAAGTGTTGATCACCCCATGTAAGGAGAGATGTTAGAGAGAAATATACGGGAAGTGTTGGTTGTTTCTTTGGCATTATTGAATTATAGCTATGCTTGAAAACATATGCCCTGTTCTTTAGATTTTTAAAAGTACCTTTTCAATGCGATATTTCCTGACACCCGTTTTGGTCAAACATCAAGAAAATCTCATGTAGCTGTGATCTAGACTTTGACGAGGTTATCGTAACACCTTGATCCCCTCTTCCCCCCAATTTTTTCAGTCTTTACATCGTAAATTTGCTGTAGTGTTTGGATGAACACATTTGGGCCAAGCATCAGGTCTTATGATCCCTTGTTGTTTGGACATTTAACCTTAATAATAATTTTCTGTTTTGATAATTTTTTTCTTGTTTGTTTTCTTACATCTTGCCTTTTTACAAAGAATAAACATTCTTTGTGTCAGTTCAGCTATTTTCATTATTTTTGTTCTGGATTTGTTTTATTGGAGGTTTCAGGTTTCGTTTCTCCTTTATTTTCTTTGTTTTTCACCTTGTCTCAGCTTCTATTCTGCTCCCCATCCCAGCTGTTATTCATTTTTTTTTTATTAATAACAAGTTTTCCACATAAAGCACCACTCCACAGTGGCCCGACTGGTCGCACAAACTATAAAAGTATTAAAACATTCCCTTGAACCAAAAAATGGGAGAGTAACTACTTTGCCTTATGGCAGAGGAGTACATTGTTTCAGAAAACTCACACAAAAGTGTGTCTAAGTTCTACCTGCAGGTGTTTTTTGTAAAGCGGCAAATGACTGCAAGAAGGCTCCAAAACTGCAGCCCACATCATCAGACCTCCACCTCTGTGCTTGACAACAGCAATGGGAGATTTGTGCTGGCTTGTATTGTCGGATTTTGGCTAAATATTAGCTGGTGTGGATTATGGCCAAGCACCTCCAAGCAAAAATACTTCTGATGTATTTTAGTTTGTATAATGTAACTTTGCAGACCAAACCCCATAACACCATGTTCATTTAGAGAAAAGAGGCCTTCTGCTGGAAGAATCTCAAAACAGGACATACTGTTTGTACTGCATGGACCAAAACACTGGCTGCTGTACCTTCTTAGGTCTTGTAGAAACAAGGTCATTTAAGCTATTTATTTATATATATTTTTACAGTTTATCTTTGTATTGTTTTATTTTTGCTGTTTTGTATTTTTCGCATGAGAAAAAAAATATTACTGAGTGGGAAACCTGCAAATAACAACCATAATTTTGTTTGGCATGACAAAATATAGATCAGTCATGTTTTTTCCTGACCGGTATGTATAAAAACAAAAAACAAAATCTCTAAATTACATAAAAAAAAAAAAAAAAAAAAAAAAGGAAATGACAAAAACAAATTAGTGAGACCTTAGGATGTAAGCTGTTGTGGGACATTTACATTTGTGACAAATGTTTGATATAATATTCTGATTACTGATCTTTTGTGTCCACTAGCACTTAACTGAGTAATTAAATAAAACATTTTGTCTTCAGTTCTGTGGTTCTGTTCTGCTGGATATTTCTTCCTGTTCATAGAGTTCTTACTTTCCACTGTCACCATGTGATTGCTATGGAGAAGGGATTGCTGCAAATGTAAATACTGAGATTATTTGGGTGGAATTTTTTGAATGGGTATTTATTTGGTTATTTTTTACCAAGAGGCATTACATGATCAATTAGACTTTATTGTACCAAATATTAACATTGTAACTTTTGGTGCTATAACTGGAAATAAACTGGGTTGTTTTCAATTGAGTCTGAATCTGATGAGAATCTACGCCACTGTAAAGATAATTCTGCAGTTTACGAAAATTTCTGGCAGAATTTTACAGTAAATACAAATACAGTTAAATTCTGTCAACCTATTTTAATGTAAGTTAGAGATGCTTTGGGGTTGGTTTTTTTACAGTATGGAAAAAGCTGGATGGACATGAATTGAATTTAGATGGAATTGGATTTTGTTTCACTGTATGTAAATTTGACTAATTCGACTTGCAAAGTGCCCTGAGACTTCATCATTTGCAACAATAAGAAAAAACTGAGCTGTTTGGATCTGCATTATGTGGACATGATGCAACCTACTTTTCTGATATAAATTTCTCTGAATTTACATTGTGTTTTAAATTGATGGAAGGTGAATAAACAGAAATGTGGAGAACTGGTTTGTATTTGCGGTTGTTGCTAATAGCCTCCATCTCCAGTCTCATCCCTTCTCTCCTCTCATCTTTCTCACAGTGAAATCTAATCCCTTATTTGTGCACAACACTGTCCTGATAGTTTTCTGCTCTCACTCATACTTGTGTTAAGCCATTCCAAAGAAACCTATCTGGATAATATCTAAAATAATGTCAATAAAACTATCTGAAGCTGCCAAGCCAACTATTAACAAGATAACAGTGGGAAAGTGATTCTTCACATGGAATTAATGTTTGGAAAAGGAGAAGCTATTTTTAAATTCAAGATATTAGCATTAGATACAGTTTGTACTTGTTGGAATACACAAAGAATTTGTGTTTATTTTTCTGTTATCCTCATCCAGCTGCAGCACCAAGTGTTGCTGCTAGTGCAACATGACATTCACTAGGGGGCAGCAAGTATTAGACTACCACAGAGCGGCTTCTCCTGCTGTGAAGCAGGTCTGTGACAAAAATGCCATGAAGACGAGCACTAAATGATTAAAATTAAAATAATTTGAGCATTGCACAATGGATATTTTTACCCAACTGTCTCTTTAGATTTGATATTCTAGTTACACAGGTGTATTGACGTAAAACATGATCAAAAACATTTTTCCTTTAGGAAATTTCACTTATAAACTGAAATCCATGTAAAGATTTGTTACACAGAGGGACATAGTTCAAGCATTTATTTCTGTTCATTTTTGTGATTTTTGGGTTTCAGATAATACAAATCACAAACTCTGCCTTGGGTTTCAGCAGAAAATAAGAATATTACATGATGCAAACAAGAAATGAAAATAAATAAAAACAAAATTGAATGTGATCATTTTAAATCATGAGTATGTGGGGAAGACTTCCTGATGCAAAGGGAACATCAGATGAGTATTTTCAGTATGGGCCATTCTTCTGTATTAAAATTCTCTTCTTATTATTGTCTTATGTAAAATCATTTTTTTTAAAAGCTGAATTTTGGGTTTTTATTTGTCCTAAGCCAAAATAATCAAAACTGACAGAAATATAAAGTTGAAATATGAGTAAAATCACAAAATTAGTTTTGCTTTCTCTATAAACTAACTTTTATTTGATATTTTAATTGGCTGACATGTTTTGGTTCATAAAAATCAACAAAGACATAAATGTTGGTTCAAGTCAAGACCACAAAGCACAACAGAGAAACCTGCCAGGATGCAAGATACAGTCTGAACACATGCTGCTCATTTACTGGTGGCCTTATAAATGTTTTCAAATGAACAAGGACCGAAGAGGATAAAACTGTCTTCAGAGTTTGTTTACATGTAAATGAGTGTGTTGCTGAAAAGCAGAGGAACCATTTACCTCCTGAGAGCTGCAGATGTTCTTTCTCTGAACCCTTCAGCTTCGTCCTCTTCACGCCACATTTCCTCCATCAGGCTGATTTCTTTGTTTTGTACCTGTTCTCATTTAGCAGGAACTGAATGCCACCATCACATGTACACTGTCTGATCACATCAGATTACTCCCCGAGATGTTTACTATGAACAAAAATTAAACTACACTGTCAATTAAATTGCAGAAATCAATCCAGTTTTATCATTTCAGCATAGAGGTAACCTGAACTTCATGACCAATGAGCTCAATAATTTTCACACATACATAAATAGTTATTAAGATAGGATTAGACTTTTCTTTTTAATAAACTTTTTTTATTTATTTTGTGTTGATCAATAAAAGGCAGCTCAATAATTTTCACACATACATAAATAGTTATTAAGATTGCTCCATAGCCGTATTGCAAGTGAGAACTTGTTCCACATTTTTTAGTGGTTTAGTGGTGGCTTGAAGTGGCTCCCAAGGCAGTACAGCATAACCTATTTGTGATGATTGGGTAGGAGTTTGTCCTGTGATTAGCAGGTTGCCAGTTTGAGTCCCCAGCCCATCTCAGTGTCTGTCAGATTGCCCCAGCCCTGTTGCACCTTGCCGCCATCAGCATGTGAATGTGCGTGTAAATGGGAATGACTGACTTCATTGGAAAGAGTCTTTTGATTGTCCCAAAAAGTGCCATGTCAGCCTGATGTCATTTCAATTCATTAACTTTGTTGATCACTTTGGGGGCATTAGGCAGACGGCTGTAGACAGCACTGAAGTCGCATCTCTTGGGATTGGAGAAAAACATGATCTCACCATAAGATTATGGAAAACGTATCCTACTTTGTCTACTTTAGCACACACCATTTTACTCCCTTCATTCCTACATACATGCAACAATATGGAGAGGCAAACTAAGTAACACATAAATGTTACACAACTTATATATTCCACAATCTTTACTTGATTACTCCACATCTAGATGCACTTAACATATTTTTTTTCAGAAATACAATTCATTATCTATTTTGGATTTAAATATTCAAACCTTTGGTTTATCAATATTGCATCACCAAACAATAACAAATGCAATTTTAAGGCACTTTACAAGACAAACAAATACAGAGATATAATATTACATCATTTCAATCATACACAGTGATTCAAATTCAGTCACATTCACTACAATTCAATGGCAGTTCTAATTCATTTCATCATACAGCTTCCCTTATTGAGGAACTTCAGGTAATTGAACCGGGTCATTGACTTTGGACCGGTTCCTCCTGAGTTGCACTAAGGAACATGAGGATGAAGAACATGGCTGTCTGATCAGTCACTAATATCCACAAACCTGTTTGGTTTAGCAGCTGTGTAACCATCAGTCTGTGAGTCATTATGTTCTGTTTGTTATCTATATATTGCATCAGCAAGTGGATCAATCAAGTGAAAACTACAGACCAACCAGAAGTCTACTGGATAGTCTGTTGACTACCCATCACGTTTAGGTTTTTTCAACCACATTAAGAGGTTTGCACTGACTAGACGGTTGACAACATCTTCATCAGGTTTCCTTGGAAATCAGCCTCTGACGCAGCACTAGATGTTATTATTAGCACAAAGACCAGTCAAAGAGAATTTGGACATAGAACAAAAAAAATTCCTGCCGATATGAGATCTGAGTCATTAATTAGAGAAAAATGTGTTTAGACCTGCACCGTACCTGTACCTACCTGTCTTAGAGAATGAATCAATGAGATAGCATGCAAACAACGTTTTCATGCTTTATAGTATTGAATCATACTAACAATAGACCAGTTCCTACCAGGAACCGCTGAGCAAGAAATACAACAGCAATAAAATACAATAAGTGAAGGAAATGTTTATGCGGGGGAATTTAACAGTGATACCAGCGACTCATGACTAAAACTCAAAAGCATCAGGGGAGGTAGTGGAAGATTCCTGCATCTGGTCATATCTGTGCTAAACACTTGGCTGAAGGCGATGATAAGAGACTGGAGAGGGGTTCGGTAGAATTTCTTGAAAATGCAGCTTCATTTCATAAGCATTCACATGGTGGATTATGATAGCAAAAAGTCCTCAGGAATATACCAGTGTTTGAAACGGGAATATAACTTGTGTCCTTTTATCCAATGACCACTGGAGATAAACGACAACCCCCTCACAATCAACCTGCAACAACATGCAGCTAAAGGCTATTAGTAAAGCTACCTGCAGTTCATTACTGAAACTTTACAGCTAATGTTCAGTCGAGAGCAAATTTAACAAAACTATAATAAACTGTAAAGCTTTAACATTCTTAAAATCCTGTTGGAGTTGATTTCAGCTTCTTCTACCACTCAGCTTTTACAGCAATCTCTCTTTTCCGGAAAAATACACAATCCCATAGAAAATGTATGCTTATAAAATTAGAAAATGTGTCTCTTTTCACATAATGTAGCCTGTAAATTAATGTGTTAAGGATTTTGAAATGTATGAGTCAAATCAAAGAAAATCTCTGATTTTCTTGCCACACACAGAATTTTTTTCTGTTTTAGCTGTTTCAATTGTTAGTTCTGTTTAGAACTAAACTTATTCAGCAGGTTTAACTATTTATTGTGCTGATTTTTTTTTTTTTTTTTTTACAGAGAAAGCCTTCTATGCTTTCAGTTTTATTTAATGCTGGTTTACTTCTGAGCTCATTCCTTTTAAGGATTCAGAAGTTACATTGCTTTTGGGCATGGAATGCAATTTATAATATTTTTTATAGCATCTCCTGGATTTATATCAGTGCAATACAGAGTAGTCAAATTTCCAAGGATGTTAAATACTGGTTAGTTTTAACTCCACCCACTCTATTTAAATCCACTATGTTAGTCAGCACTCAGCTTCACATTGGAACTTGATCTTGACCAACAGGATTGGAATCGTGGGAATAAGAAGACTTTTGAGTGACTCCATACTCTGAGCTCTACATTAAAGGTAAGACAATTTATTTAGCATAATGTGTGGACTATGTGTAAATAGGTAATCTTTCAGACAAAGATTTTCTATTTTTATTTTGTTTCTGCATTAACTTTTGTTTCTGCAGAAACAAAAAATAATGTAGAATTCAGTTTGTATAAGGCATATTTAAATATATGCCTATATTTAAATATGCTTTTTGCCATCATTGTCTTTTAGAAAAAAAGAAAAACATGGACTTTCTTTTATTTTCTTTTCCAGTTTCCCAAGTTGGAATTCTCAGCTTCAACGTTTTGCTATAATTTTTTTTATTATTATTTATTTATTGCTCTCCCTCCATTTTTGGAGGGCTGAAAGTCGGTGAGGTAGCCCCCCTCCAACTCCTGCAGAGAGAGGGTGTACAAAGTTGAAGCTTATCCGGAGATGCGGTCCTTCCTCCCGCTTGTCGTGTATTGCATCAGCCTGCTTTCCCTCCAGCAGCTGTCGGCTTCACCGGCCGGGGAGCGTCCTGACGGAAACAGGTACGACAAGATTAACCACCGGCTAATAACGCTTTACTACTGTTTCCGCTGCTGTTGTCGGTATAATAACACACTAATACAATTGTTTTAGACGATAAAACAAAGCTACACCTGGTTGGCTAAGTTTAAAAACATTTACTCACCTGTTACTTTACGGCAAATTAGTTCACGGGAAGTGCTGCAAGTCGGAAACCTTAAAGCGGAATGGGTAGGAACAAGCTACCTCTGCAATTGTCTTGTTTTTAATTTAAAGAGTTGAAAATATGGGTTTTCTGCCGGTGTGGTGGAGCGTAACAGATCTGGAACTTTAACTAAAGTTTGTTACTAGTTTGGTTAACTCTAATTTTCTGCCCGCGTGTCTAAAGAGTCACATGAGTGTGAGTGTTTGGAGGTGGTTGCTGTTATGTCGTGCAGTTTACAGATAATGAGCTCTACAAAGTCAGAGGCTGTCTACAATAAAACACTTTCTTTCTTCCTTTTTTTTTTTTTTTTTACATTATTGTGAAAAAAAATGCGAATATTTTAAATGCTTAAAATACCACAATAGTTCGAAACTCCTGGTTATAATAATTATCATTATAAAAATTATACAGCATTTGATGAGGTCATGGATTAAGTTCTAACGTGAAATAATATTAATTTAAAAAAGCAACAATTTAGCAGGTCCAGTATAAAAAATGACCCACATTCTGAATTTAAAGTTGAAGTGAACTGTATTTTCTAGTGTACTATACCTCCGCACTTAAATCCCCAAAGCATGTGTGACATATTCGTCTTACACAAGGAGGGGAAACCAGTTTGTTTTCATGAATGGAGCCCCATAATAGATTATTGTGAATGTGACGATACCTGTACTTTTCCGCCCTTTTAAACTGCAGGGGTTTTAGTCACAAAGCCCAACCATAAGAGATTAGGCAACAACCAGAGCGCTTAGTAACAGCCTGCAGACCCAGTTTGATGTGTGTGCGGGGTCAGCAGCTATACAAACTTGTGTTGCAATGTAGATGATGAGTGTAAATGGCGCCTTCTACTGGTACAGTCTGATAAGACGATGCATTTTTTTTTTAGAGGCAACTTTTCTGTATTTCCATCCATTTGTGAGTTTATATATATATATATATATATATATATATATATATATATATATATATATATATATATATATATATATATATATATATATATTACATATATATTAGACACGTACACTTTTTTGTAGGCTGCCTTTCTCTATTTATCTATCTAGAGAAAATTCCACTCATTCACTTGCTTTATATTCAAAGGGATTAAACTGTAGGAATGGTATCATTAAATTTGTACATTTGAAACTGTAACTTTAAAAAAGCTTTCTACACTTTGATACCAGAAACAAGCAAAGCAAATGCTCAGTTTGAACAGTCTCTGACTGAAGTAGGAAATGAAAAAGCTTTGTGACTGAAAAAATATGAATATAACCCCGTAGATAACTCAGAAAATTTTGAAAATTGTATTTTTCCTCTTTTTTGGTGTCCAGTTTTAAAATAATTAAGAAAAGTTGGAGAAAAATCCCCTCATCACTATGCATACTTCACATGTCCGACACAATAAAGCAAGAGGGTTTGGAAGAATAATAAAGCTAACATCTGTGCTGATGATCTAAAACTATTGGAGGCAAAGCATTATCACCCAGCACCATCTCATCTCATTGCCTATTGATGTGTGTGAGCGAGCGCTGAACATCTGCTGCTGAAACCTTCACCTGCCCAGCACCTTAATCCCCTCAATCCATCTCGTCTCCGCTTAACAAGAGAGTCCTAATCCCTCCGCTATCCCTAAAGATGTGTCTTTTTCCCAGTTTGATCCAGTCTGCCATTTCCACTTTCGAGCATAATTGGTCGTAAATGTTCCATTGCTTTCTTATTATTTCTTATTATGACACTAAATTCATACTCCCAGTTCCGTTGAGCACATGATGTCCTGTTAACATCACATGCTGACAGAAGAATAACAGCAGACATAACTATTCTACATTTCTTTCACCTGTTAGACACTGGGTGGATTTCTGTCATTCCTTCCATGTTCTTTTTCTGTCCACGTTCTGTCTCTGTAACCTGATAAGGTAATGCTAAAGAAGTCCTTAAGATGCAGAACTGCCGCTTGCCAAACTAGGAGCGATTGCATGTTTTTCTGATCACATGCAGCAAATACCCTTCATTTTCTGCTGAAGTATTTTTCCTTTTATGTCTTCTTTTAGGTTAACCAGTTTTTTTTATCTTTATTTATCTCACTAAAATATGTCAAAACTTGCCAGTTTTAGCTCATATTTCTAGCTAAGAACAATGACCTTTCACCCACATTTTAGCATCAGTACATATCTTTGGTGTGCCACCAAAGCTAAATTGTGCTTTGGTTGTTGAGCACTTTCCAATACAGATTACTGATTAAATGACTCATTGTTTTGAGATGAAGGACATGCCAAACAGATTTGCACCTGGACCCATATTGGGCCCCACTGTGTTCGCATCAGGGCATAATAACATGAGACTTCAGTCTGGGTGCTTGTAGTCCAGGTTTGTTTAACGTCATGTGAAGTCACATGACGTTATGTTTTTTTTTCCCATTAAATCATTAATGGGGAAAAACGAGAGTGAGCTACAGACAACCTTTAGAAACAGACAGATTTAATCCCACACAGGGTGTGTCCTGTAACATAATATTATTACAACCATTAATTATAATAATTACTATTAGTATAGTAATTATTATCTAATTAGTAATTATAATAACAATATAAGGATTTTAAGTTAGGTATTTCAGTGTTCTGTGCATGGGTTCTTGGGACTGAAAAGTTACAGTTGAGCAGGGTGAAAGCAGTGACCAAACGGGGAGAATTCCATTCTGGATTATCGTCTTAGACCAAAATCCAACCCTGGCATCCATAAAGAGCTGCTTTCCACATGGAAACCCATTTTGTAGAGGCGTGACTTTACATGTGCTGTGTATGTAAGAAGAGCAGCACTCATCTGATGATGTGGTTGAATGTTTTGTTTATTGATCACAGGGTTTCAAAGGCTCGTTCCGGTTTAAACTTTTGACTTCAACTATCAAAACCACAGGGCTAGAATCATCAGCACCGCAGATTATAGTTCTGTGTTGTGCAACAGTGGAGTCAGTGTATGAGTCATACAAAATATTACCAATTTAAATCCACAATGAATTTTAGTGTCAAGATGCAATGGTGACTGCAGTTAGAGAGAAACAAGACATGCGTCCAGTAAGTTAAATACTAGTCCCACTGTTTAGATGGGTGATGTGGCACCATGGCACACCAAGCCTGATCTGAAAATAGTCTGCGGCATCCCATTATGCAACTGTCTCTCCAGCAACAGCCTCGTCTTTGGCAACTGAGTCCTCGTCAGGCTACCATACTTGTTTGAATAGCATTGACCTTCCATTTTCTGCCAGATTACTGTACAACATTTCAATGGTACACAGTTTTCAGCCACTCAGTGGGAGTAAAGTCTGAGTGCTTGTGTTGAGTCAGCATTTTACTGAGTATATTTAGAACAGCTGTGGTGTCTGCCACTGACAACTTGGTGCTAAATTTTTCTTGTAGTTGGAAAAGCAAACATATGATGCATTTGCTCAGCTGTAGTGTTCCAACAGAATTATGAAGGTTTACTTCTCGTCTGCCAGGTGTAGTCATTTTTTTTCAACCCTTTTTCCATTGGTGGTGATAAGTTAGACACTCAGCGGCTTGACTCTTATTGATGAGCTACCAGGTCAAGTTGTAAGAACGATACCTGGTGTTCAAACAACGAGCAGATGGTAGAGATGTCTCTACTGTTTACCGAGAGGCCAGAACATTCTGCTTGCTTTGCTGACCGTGTTCTTTCTAGCAGAGAAATTGTCCCAAAGTCCACGTTCCAGAAAACACGTTTTATACATGGATCAACGAAAAGTCAAACGATCTCCAAATAACATGGTTACATCAAAAACATACCCTTTTTAACTTGAAGGAACTCGTTACTGTGCACAGATTCATTACAAGAACAGCTAAAGCTCCACTGGTTTGCTTTATATTTGTTCTGTTTCCCCTGGAACCTTTCAGCAAAACTGAAACAAGTCTCATCAGGTTTCTTGATAATAAGATCCCTTGCCTATTTAACAAAAAGCCAACAATAATCAGGTGGCGACGTAAAAAAGGTAGCAACCAAGGCTGACTCAGGAGTATGCTATTCAAGGCATCAAAAGGTTATTTATTTTTATGCCCCAATTAAGAGACAGGCATATTGAAATGCACAAAGTTGTGCTCACATGCAAAAGGTAAACAGATGTTTGGTACTCCTACTAAAAGTTTCACAGTATTAGCTGATCCTAACCCTACAAAGAAAACAATAGGAGATATGCATGACTAAAATTTGTACTTCTTTCAAAAGAAACCCATTCATATTACTCAGTGATATAAAATATTATGTAGTTGGGAAGATATACTGATCTTATGAACTGTGTTTGTATTTCAGCACAAGACATAAGCAGTATCTAGTGTGATTGGTC
The DNA here is from genome assembly GCF_001443285.1 of Poecilia latipinna. Classification (NCBI taxonomy): domain Eukaryota; kingdom Metazoa; phylum Chordata; class Actinopteri; order Cyprinodontiformes; family Poeciliidae; genus Poecilia; species Poecilia latipinna. The sequence goes on along the minus strand of NW_015113429.1, from coordinate 59,441 downwards.
TGTTTGTGGACAGGGTTTGAAGTTGCAGAAAGGAGGGTGTCTGGTTTGGGAATCTCAGGGTCTCTTTTTCTTTGGTTTGATGATGAGCTTCTGTATGTGTCTTTGGATCATGACCCTCAGTGTGTGCTTGAATGCTTTGCTTTGTATTCTAACAGTTTACATCACAGTCATTCAAAAATCCGTTATTATCCCTTACAGTTTGTAGTTGTTACTCGCTTGTGACTACTTTTCGATGTGTCTCAGTGGACTGATATTAGTGGGACGACTTCAACTCCCCATTCTGTGTGAGGACATTCCAGTTGATCATGGCATGTAAAGAACATCACATGACGATATAGGTTTTTGTTCTGGGTCTCTAACAGACTGGCTTCATGCTTAGGGTTGTACCTCCTTGATGGTATTGCCGTCTCCCCAGTGCAGCTAACAGGACTTAGCAAGTACGGAAAATGGGCAGCAATTTAACCACCCATAAAGAGGCGTTGTCCGTGTCAGGAGTTTTTGAGGTTTTGTAATGTTCCTCAAAATATTTCTTAGCATTTTTTGTGGTTTGGCATGATGCACCATAATGCTTGAGGAGACTTCTACTGCTGACTTGGTGCAGTGGATATGCCCAGTTTGCTGAAATGTTCAAATTGAAGGCAAGTATTACATGAATGTCTGCATTCAAGGTTTGCCAGCACTGCATTAAAGTATTGTGATTTTGGCCATTTCAGATTCTGATTAGCTGAAAATTTTTCTTGCAATGATATGTGTATTTACCTGCTTACTTTTGCATTTTATCTTTTGTTCATCCACTACTGTTTGCTTAATACACTTATATTTCAAAAACCTAAAGAAACACCTTTTAACTGGCTTTTTTTCTTTCCAGACTGAATCATCAAAAAGAACCAATCGACCAGGAAAAGGAGCTCTCCACTCCCTCAGAAGGCCAGTCCAACACTGTCCCAGCATCTCCAGCAGCAAGCAAACTCCACAAATGGATGTTAAGCCTTGTGAGGCACCCACCGACATCCAGTTTGAGGACGGCATCTCCTGGCCTGACATGGGCACAGCCTGATGAGGCTTTTCAGATCAAGAGAAGGGCTAAGAGATCTCGTGGCCATGGACACTCGAAAGGGGGCAGAAACCACCACCAGCATCTCCAGTTTAAGAGAGTGGGGTGTGTCCTGGGAACCTGCCAAGTACAGAACCTCAGCCACCGTCTGTATCAGCTCATCGGTCAGAACGGCAGGGAAGAATCATCCCCCATTAACCCTAGGAGCCCTCATAGTTATGGATGAGCTAGGTAGCCCCATAGAAGGTCTGTCAGTAGTTCTAGTTTTTGCATTTAGGATTAATCTAGTGCACAGCCAGCTTTGACTTATTTTAGAAGTCTCCTGCTTTTACTGTTTGTACTTGATTGGTGGATTTTAAAGTTAAATTTTAAGATCAGAACTTACCAAATCAACTCCAAGGATCGACCATCTCCGTCACAGGAAAATATGGACATTAAAACATTATGGATTTGTCAGCTTGAATACTAAAAGGAAGCCAAAAGTTGACATTGGGACATTTTAATCTGGATAAAGTAAGAATTGAGCTGTGTCTTCAGTGCCACTCAGTGGAGTACTTCTTGTTGCTAACTGAATTTCATAGCTTTGGCTCCTTTGCTTTTCACTGATCACAAACTTAAGCCCCTAATGTGGATTAGAAGCTGGACCATGAACTGGAGACTGTCAAAATCAATGTGTTTCTGAATATCTTTTCAACAGTCAAGTGAACCCTTTTACCTCTCCATCAGCTTTGAAGTTCATACACTGTGTCTAACATGAACTCAGATCACCACAACAGTCCTTGAGTTTGTAGCTGAACTTAATCTGAGATCATCCACAGTCAAGACTTACAGCAAACATTGTGATTTAAGACCCCATGAAAAGGAAAATAAGAGTCAGCATGCAGTCAAGAAAAGTTCTGTTTCAATTTTGTGCTTCACACAGTTGAAAATAAAAGTGAACACTATAGTCTGATTAGCATTTCATTGTTTGAGTGAAAACAATGAAATGCTAGAAATAACTTTAAAAAGTATTTTAGCAGTTAGATCAAATCAGAAAAAGAACTTTTTAAAAATGTATCAACAAGCTACTTTGTTTAGTGGACTAGCAGATGAGGTTAGGCTTCCTGGTTTCAACAACTTAAAAGTTAAACTCTTGAGTCTCTTATGTCATCCAAGTCGAGTCTACAGCAAAGATGCGAAAGTAGACAAATCAGAAATAGGTAAAACACCCTAGTAAAACATTTACTTTCATTTTTACTTTCCAACTATGTAATATGGTGTTACGATGTGGGTTTGAAACAAAAACCACGCTGACCAAAATGCTAGCTGTACAGTGCCTAGTTTCAAATATGAACACAAATAGCCAGGCACCAGTAAAATGCATGCCCCGACATTTTGTTGTCTTCTATTTATGTCTGCGTCTGAGATGGTGGGTGGATGATAGACCAGGAATTGCTGGGAAACAAGGTCTTGTTAGTCCACCATGGTATAATTTGTTTGAGTCTTAAAGTTCTCATCCATCCAGCTTTCCATTTTCTATACCCACTTAATTCCCATTTAAGGAAACCACCATCAAGCGAGTGGGTTATGTCATAGAGACTATGCTCTATGCCAGCTGTAGCTGGGCAAGTAGCGGGAAACAATCTGGAGAAGTCACCAGTCCATCATGAGGCCAAGGTTATGATCCTAATGTTTCCACACCCACCATATTACCTAAATCATGAGGTTGAGACGCAGCTTGAATCAAAAATAGAATCAGTTAAAATTTGAAGCAACAGGTCAGACTTCAGTCAAAACTGGAAGTCAGTGTTGGCCTGCAAAACTCTGACTGGTCCATCTTTGGTATTGGTATTAGAATTAGATGTAAACTTTTTTAATAAACCTTCAAAGATAGTAGAGTTGGAGTACTGTTTGAGTAGGAAAGTGAGTCACTTCATATTATTATTATTATTATTATTATTGTTATTATTATTATTATTATTATTATTATTATTATTATTATTATGTTGTTTCTATTTAGTTTCTATTGGTTTCTGTAATCTTGAAACAGCATTAGTAAAATCTCACCAACTACCTGGAAATACTTGATTGACTGAGTGGCCTTACAGTATGTGACCCACATAATATGATAACATGTTCTTTATGTATTTTCCACTGTTTTTATTTCTTCCATCTTCCATCTATTGTTGTCCACCCTGGTCAAATCGTGGTAGTGTTCAATGTGTTCAAAGCCTCACTAAGGTAAATCGTGCCTTTCTCTCTGCTGTAACGGAGCTTATCAATGTCTCGTGACAGATCATTAAACGGCTTTTAAAATGACAAACAAAAACATCTCTCTACTTTCTCGAAATGTAACTTTTCAGCCATTCTATTTGTTTTGGATGAGTTTTGCCTTATCACTCTTCTGCTTTCGCAGTGTGTTTTTGGGACGTCACACATTGCGTCATACAGAGTTGCGTTAGCAAACCCTACCACAGTCGATGCCTTCCGGTTAGAGACCACGGACAGTGTTTCAAGGCTATCCATGACTAAGATTCATAGGAGTTCAGTGATGTTCCTGTTAGTTTCTCAGCAGACTTGTTTTCTTGTTTTCACATTTGAGTGTCACGTGTTCTTCTTTAGGGTCACAGGAAAGCACTTTAATGCAATCATGTTGACAGTTTTTTTACAACTTGAATTTCAATGTTGAAGAGCTAGCAACAGTAGGATGAGGTGCTTCCTGTAAAAGTTGTCTTATTGTCTGTGAAGATGTACGTGTGCCCCCTGTGATGTGAGGAGTGTTGAGTGCACTCGTGAATATATGTTATACTTTTGTATTTAAAGAAAGTTATGTATTTAAGTATTTAACTTATCTTGTATGATAATGCCTGAATGTCACCGAGAACTATTTATCTTATCTTTTCCATTGTTCTTTATCATAGTGGAAATTAAGTTTCTGACTGTAGTTGAAATGTTACTGTTTGACCATGTTCTTCAGTCTTTAAAATAAAGAACCATACTGTGTATAGTGACAGAGTACTGAGTGTATTTTAAATGTTTGTGCAAAACTTTTCATAGTTTTTCATGTTACAACCAAAACCTTATTAAGTTTAAAGAAAAATGTTATTTCAAGAGTTTATGAATGAAATCCATTTGCTCATCTAAAAGTTGACATTTTTGCCCATTCTTCTGCAAAATAGCTCAAGCTCCGTCAGACTGAATGAGGAGTGACAGTAAACTTATGCTGTAAGGTTTTGCTCCAGATTCTCAGTTAGTTTTAGGTCTGAATTCTGACAGCACCGTACTGAAACATAATTAGGTTCTGATAGCCATTAGATACCTGCTGTAGCTCTAGGTTTAGGGTGGTGGCTCTGCTGGAAGCTGAAGTCTCAAATCTTCTTCAGCATCTAGCAGGTTTTGTTCTAGGGTTGCCTCTTAGCTCCATTCATCTTTTCATCAACTGACCAGCATCTGTGTTCCTGCAGAAAAAAAGACTTCCCACAGCATGGAACAGGCACCACCATGTTTCACATATGGTCATATGTTATTATGTTATTTTATATGTTATTTTGATGAAAGTACCTATTATCACCATTTAATCTAATGGAAGCTTAAGAGTTGTGACTGATTTTGAAAGGTACTATAAAGACATTCAGGATGTGATCCCTCTTCTCCAGGTTTCCAGGCCTTTGACCTGGAAACAACGTCTCAAATGTTGCAACTAAAGTCAATCATTACATGATGAAGGCTGATGGAGGGCATTGGACATTGTGAATGAGACATGGAGGGATCAGGACATGATCTGATAGCTGCTACATCAGTGTGTATGACAGAACAGGGTTAATGAATGATGGAGGGAGTCTGACCAAAAGCAAGACCAGGATTTGGTATCCAGAGGGGGCGGAGTTCAGGGGAAGAGTGCTGAAGGGTAAAAGGGGACGAATGAATTTGTCAACCCTTGATAGGTCTTTAAAAGGGTAATTTTTGACATATTTCTTGGAGCCAAATGCTTCGGGAGGTGGATGTCACTTTCCATTAAGTCCGGTTAATTCCTGTCAAGAGGTCAAATCCCTGCCTTGCACATCACATGCTTCCAATGTTTGGCTCCCATGATTCTTATTAAAGTTAACTACGTTCTAAATATTTTAAATCAATTGTAAATCAAACTTGATCTTTCAAATTCCACAGCAAATAAAGTTGCACTTGTTGGAAGAAATACTTGTAACCCATTTAGCCCCTTTAGTGTTAAAGCTGAGCTGGTATCCACTTCACTTGTAAATCTGGAAATGATGAATTTTGAACAAAACACTTCCTTGTTAGAAACCTGCAGCAGATGGAAGTACTCACTCACACTGGCTGTAACCCCAATGGAGACTCCCACATTCAACACAATGTGGCACATAGAAAATATGGCTTTGACCTTAAAGTAAGTCCCTAAGTGTGAGGATACAATGAAGATCAACTGACGCTTCTGTAAATTTTTTTCTGTTTCTTACAGAAATCTAAGAACAGCCATGTTGTGTGAAGAAGGAATCATGTTCAGGATCTTTAAGAGATGCTGCACAGCTGCAAATTGGGGAACAGTTAATTTATTCCAGTCATTTTTATTACCATCCAAACAAAAAATAAAAAACACAAAGGTGCCTATCTCCAGTGCTTATAATGCAGGAGTCAAGGAACACCCTGGTCTCTCATTTGGCAAAGAACAGACACATGAGACTAACAACCATCAACTGACACATTCACTCCTTAGGCAAGTCAAGGCTAGGGAAAACGTTCTAGACAGGTTTAAGGACAGAAACAACATCCAAGCTTTGGCATCTCACAGAGCTCTGGTCAATCCATCATCTAAAAATATCCTCCAGTAGTTCATTTTTGTCCTCTGTAGAGGACATTTCTAAACTTGAATATCTCCCACCCCCTGCATTCAACTGAATTAATTCCTTTTGGTATCTGGAGAGGACATTTAGGGCTTTTCAATGATACCACATGTGAAAGGGTGGGACTTTTGTACGTACCATTTTCTAATTCATAAAAATGGCATTTATCAGTAATAACACATTTTATGGGAAGAGACAAAGTAAGTGCATTAAAACCTTTTATTACCTTATAAAGACTGTGGGATTTAAAAAAAATGGTGATTGGACAATATTTTTTTTTTTTCCTGGTAGTCAGGAAGGCACCATGCCCATAGTCATCTGGGCAACACTGCTTCTTTCAAAAATAGCCAGCTTTATATGCCAGTTCAAATTAAAAGCACTGGCTCTGAAGTTTTAACACTTCATAAATACTGAAAACCAAAGAGACTGACTGTCCACCTAGCAGTCTGTCATGCTGTCCACCCTGGATGCTGTCCACTCCTTGATCTTAAAATGAGACTTTCTTTTACCATTTAAACTTTAGCAGGCGATGCCAGGCGGGAAAACAGTTAAAACCCCCAGCTGAATGAAGGGTTTGGTCAGGTCTTGTGATCCCATGTATAGATGACTTATTGCAGCGATTTCCAGCCCAGTGGAAACTCACAGGGAGCTGTTCTGGCTGCCTAATGGAAACCAAACAGTATTTGACACATGGCAGATTTGCACAAGGTTTACTCCTGTTAAGTTTCCACAGCAGTTAGTGGATAAAAGCATGCAGAGGTTCAAACAAGTGAATATGAAGATATTGTCACAAACTGTCAAGCTGTCTCTCAATGTTGTTACTCAGCATTTAGTTTATGAAGGTTGAAATCACAGAGAAATAACACAGACTGATTGATGTCAATTATTTTATTCTTCAGCTGTTCTCATGTTTCTTTAAATCTAGTATAAAGCTTTTTGAAATATTTTAACCTACTTCATGTTGTTAGACAGGTTCTATTTAATTTTGGGTTTTCTTACACTAAATGTCAAAGTAGTTAATGAAATGAAACTCAGATTTCAAAAAAAAAGTTAGTTATAGTTAGTTAATGTTTTAACAATGACAGCAGTTACTGTTCTATGAAGGGCCAGGTTGCTTCAGAAAAGCTTATTTAATAGAAATTCTCATTTGAAAACTGAATTTATTTTTCCTTATTTTTTGCCTGAGATTAAAATGTGTTTAACAATCTGAAACATTCAAGTTTGACAAATGAGATATATTCTATTCTATTCTATTCTGTTGTATTCTATTCTATTTTTAAAACTACATTAAACTAGTTTTGGCTCTGATTGTGTCTTTGAAGTAATAAATTCTGGAACACAAATCACACACCAAGCTGAACTTGTTTCTCTGTCTAGCTGGAAATGCTTGCTGAGGTATTTCCTCAGGGGAAATACTTAAACACTGAGGACCTGTAGGAACTGGAAACTGTTTTTATATTTCCCTGGAACAAAGCAATCATCATTTTAACCAACATTAACCAAAAACCCCAGTCATATGCTGACACACCATGAATGTGATTTACCAGTAGCTAAAGTTATTTAAATGAAACCTCAAGTATGTAAAAATACATGCCAGATTCCACACTGTCATTCTTTAATAAAACAAAGAGCAAGCCACAATGGAATAAGTATGTGCAAAAAGTAAGTACACCCTTGTGACTTGCATGGTGGCTGCTTGTCTAGAACGGGATGATTGTCTCCTCTGAAAAGAAAATGACAGCATTACTTTGGTGTGGAAAGTTATATCTCAGCCAACCACAAGACTTTTGGAACAAGGTTCTTTAAACACACGAATACAAAGAAGCAATTTTTTCCATTAAGTCACAGTCATGTTTGCAGAAGCACATTGGACTGTGTCTAATTGAATCTGAGTATAGGTGCAATTGTTCCTTTAAGAACTCAAAAGGTTTGTTAGAGACAAACAGCATCATGAAAACCAAGAACCAATCAGGGATAAAGCTGTTGGAACAGCTTACAGCTCAGTCATGCTGTAAAGAATGTCTGAGGCTCACAGAGTTCTGCTTGGGATGCCATCTGCAGACGGGAGGAGTTTGGGCTTCCTGCAAACCTTTTAATACAAGTCTGTGGACTGCATGACAAAGCTGTTGCCTTTTTTACTCATTATTAAGCTGATCCCTTAAGTACAACCATGTTTTTTCTCTTTTTCTTACAGGTTGAACTCGATAGGCTTTTCCACAACCTCTATCTTCCAACTGATGCAATACCAGGAATGGTGTAAGACTCAGTTCATGCCTCAGGCTAGCCTGCTTTAGATAACCACCTATTATTGCTATAATCATGTAATTATAATCTTACATGTAAAGTCAACAATAGCACATTGTTCTGTAAAGCCTTGTAATTCAGTGTATTTTTCTAAATTATTTCCAATTTAGTGCAAGTAAGGGTTTGCTGCACAATGAAGATTTATTTCAACATGAGTGCACATCTCAAGCAAGATGCACTCCAGCACATCAGCAATGTCAAAGTCTGTTACACCTGGTTGCAATCACCTGATCACCTGCTGGAGTTTTAAGGAGCGCTGGATGATAATCAACCTTTTCTGAGTGACTTATTTCTCCTCCAGTAGATATGTCTGTTAACCTGCCTATGATACATTGATAAGACTGACTCAAGGTCATAACAAAAGTGGGAGACCATGCAGTGGATAAGATGCAGAAAAAGGAATATTAACACAAACTACAATGGATTGTGAAAGTCGGTATCACTGGCGTAATGCAAAAGCTCGGATGTGTTGTGTGAGTGAATACGGAAGTGCAGAGGTGCAAAAAGAAAGACAAACTCAAATGTGCAAGAGGAGGGGAGCAGAGCAACACAAGCACCAAGAGGCAGAGAGGACGCTGAAAGCGACCCGCTAGACAGAGAGACAGCCAGGTTCAAATACTCTGCTCTTCAAATCAACAGATCAGCAACACCTGCAAAGGGGAGGAGAACAAAAGTACCTGGAACCCAGGTCACCATTTACTTTTCAATCTTGATTCTGTCTTCCTCAAACACACATGGGAGTTGGCTCACTCTTTGATCTGAGTGTGAAAAGTCTCCAACTGAGGTCACAATCAGGCTACAGAGAAAAGATAAAGTCGAGTAGGAAAGTCTAAATCACATCCTCACCTAACCACAATAACGAATGAAAGAAGACAAGAACTGTAATTTATCTTTCTTCATTCCATAAACACACCATGAATTTAACAACACTCAGAGAATCGCTGACGAACCTCTGTTTAATGTAAAACTGAAGAAAAAGCAAGAACAACAAAGTTTAAAATGCAAGGTCATCCAAATAAAAATATGGACTGCAGCAAGAACAATAAAGTTCTTCCTGCAAGCCCTGGTCTGCTCCAGCCTTTTAGGACAAGAAAGCTCTTAAATTTTGTTTGCAGATGTGTCATAACTATTCTATTTCAAGATGATACATTGGTGCTCTGGGAGATTTTTTTTCCCTATCCTTACTTCAAACCTTTCCATACCCTTCTCCCTGACCTCGCCTGCACTAAACGGCTGGATTGATTTTGAAACCAAAAGCCACTCAGGTGGACTTCTGAAGGCAAATAGTGTATTGAATTTTATTTAGGGTAAACAGAGTTAAGGGGTTGAATATATATGTATGTCACAATTTTCAAAATTTTCATTGCTAGAAGAATTGACAACCAGATATAATTTTCCTTCTACCTCACAGTGATGCATTTCTTTGTGTTTTCCATGACAGACAATTCCAGTGAAGACATTGAAGTTTGTGAATGTAATCTAACAAACTGAAAAAATGATTCAGTGGAGAATGAATACATTTGGGAAGCACCTAGTTATCCTGCTACCAAAATAGGATTTTGAGCTCAAATAGATGTATATGCAGAGGCTCCAGCAGCAACAGGTGGGGTTCACTCTGGATGGGTCACCAGTGTGTCACACCCAAAACAAACCACCTCACACACATTAACCTACAGTCAGCCCTATGACACAGGTGGTTTCATAACTGTTTGATTGTATAATGTCTACTTGATCCTGAAATCTTCAATTAGAGTATATAATACCTGTGTTGATCTTAATGAAAGATAAAAACTACTCTCTTGCTACTTAAACATATTGTTTATTTCTCATTTGCCATCTCCAGTCTGGAAAGACAGGGACACTGTCCACACCTCCTGTCCCTGCCCACAGAAGACTCTGGACCACTTTCACTTCATCTAAATGTCCTAACATTTACATTCCAAGAGACCAACTTAGCACCTGGCTCAGTGCATGCCCCAAGATTATTTTGTCTCTGACAAAGACACAGCCAAATGCACACATACATATGTGCTGTGCATTTAGCTTTGTAGGAATGCAGATGGAATTTATGTGCAGAGCAGAAGGAGTCAAAAAGGAATATCTGAAGCAACAGCAGGTTGCTTCAGATATATACCTAATATATTATATGGCTAATATAATATATTAGTTATATTATATTACTAATAAACTAAAATAATGTAATAAATATGAAAGCTGTTAAACATGATTCTCAGTAATAATAACATGGCAGTATAATTTATATTGTAAATAACAGTTATTCAGAGTGTTGCTACAGACGCTCAGTAAAAACAAAGATGTGACTCATTAAATGAGTTGGAAGAGAAAATAAAAGACGTAAAAAGTATTCTGAGAAACGTTTTCTGAGAAACGCCTCAGAAAATACTTCTGTTGAGACTAAAATCCACCCATTTACAATATTTTAGTAGATTCAGTGATTTTTTTTTTTTTTTGACATGTGAATATTTAAAGAATGGGTGTGGCACTTCTCTCTTCAAAGACCAGGTTAAACACACCTGAATCAAAGGATTGAATTACCACATCATGGACTCAAGTTCTATAAAGTCCTGCTAATGATTAGGCCTGTCGCAACAAGCAACAAAACAATGATAAATTAAAACAAGCTCAATAATTTTCATTTGCATTTCTTTCTACCAAAAACTGGATTACAAGTCTTCAGTCTGGAGCATTGCTCTCAACCAGCCCCTTCTGTTGTTTTGTTTATTTATTTTGGATATTTAAAGTATCTTCCAGTTCCAGTGTTAAATGTTTATTAGAACTTAAAGTTTATTACTCAATGAGTGTTCTTGCATTGTTATGCCGTTATCATTACATTACTTAAAACTGGTCTCATAACAACAATATTATCATTTATCGCAATAACTTCTGGGACGATTTATCGTCCTCTAGGCCTGTTATTGTGGCCGGCCTAGTAATGACCTAATACTGTGACTCAGGTTTATTGAACCACAGAAGGCGTCAGACATTGGCCCTCAACAACTGAAGCTTGGAACCTGTGATTTAAAATCAAAGCATTTTCTCAGTGCTTTGATTTTCTGTTAGGCATTTTACTGAATGCCTAACAGAAAAACCTGGACGGATGAATTTCCAGTGGCTACCAATACAAATCTACCGTCTCTGAGGTCCAAGCTGAAATCTGGGAATGACATCACATCCAAATGAATTGCATGCTGACAGCAGAATTGGTTAACATTTATGCTTAGTGATCATAAGCACTAAGGATAGTGCAGAGCAGAAGGAGTCAAAAAGGAATATCTGAAGCAACACCTGGCCAGAGGGACCCCCAGAGGGACCTCGGTGGGTGAACTCAGCGTTATCCTGTCTCTGTGGGAAGCATCGGAACTGAAATGTGGACTGGAACAGTTGGGATCTGGATGTTAGGATGTGGGATGTGGCTCCCAGACATGCCATCAGGTATCAGATAATTGTTATCTGTGAAATTTGGAGGCTGTTTACATTTCAGAATCCCTGTTGTTTTCTTTGAGCCATTTTTTATCTGTTTTTGAGAAAGGCAACCACATGCTTTCTTTGCCAGGATATGTAAACAAAATAAACAAAAAAAAAAACAACTCAAAATCACTTATCACTGTTGATTCATAGCATAAGGTCATGACTACCAACTATATCTGAGTACCAAAGGTTAGAATCTTACCTATCCAAAAAGGATAGGTAAGATCCTTATGTCGCCTTGTTATTTTATGACTCAATAACTCAAGTCAATAACTGTCATGCTTGTAAATAGTTTACACCAGCAACTTTTGTTACGTTTTTTATGCTGTTCTACACTCAGTTACCATTTTAACTCTTCAAATGCTCTTCAGGACAACCAGGCTGTCATTCCCAGTTCCATCTTTGCAGGGAACTTTAGTGGCAGTGAAGCCTGGAGGGCTCCAGATCAGCAGCCTGCTAGAGTCTCTGCTTTACCAACAGACCTGTCTTTTTTATTTTTTATTTTAGCAAGAGTGCTACGCTACATATTCTGTTGTGATTATTATAAATGATTGTGCCACAATTTACACTGAGTGTGCTGCCTTTGAATGGTTACGATTGTTTAATACATAGAATGTTTCTCAACATTATTGCATTGAAAATGTTCATGTTAAAGAAATTGTAAAATATTTTGATGGGTTCTTTGATAACTTCAGATCTCGGCATTTATTCCTGTCAGTAGATGTAGATTATTTGGTCTTCATAATTATTACTTGTATTTATGTTAGTCAGTTTGTTATTTATATTTTATCAGTAAAAATACATAAATGTAGTTAATTTGATTAATAAATGAACACTTTGATTAAATTAGTACCCTATAAAGATTTCTCAGGCTTTGAATGGCACGTTCTTATCATAGCACTAAGAACTAAATGAAACTCCTTGTTTTAATGTATGATAAATTATTGTTTAGGAAAATTATTTGTCGAAAGCTGACAAATAATTTGATGCAAATATATGAGTTTATTTATTAACATCACAATCATATAACATAGGAAAACATCATCCACACTGAGCCCTGAATTCAGGACTGCTCTGCAACATGTGACTTTCTCCTTCAGAGTTCTGACTATAGGGGGCGCTGTTGTTAAACTTCTGAGCAGGAAATCTGAAAATCTGTCTTCTGAGTACAAAGGGACAATCAACTCCTCTGGGTGCTTTGACATTTTCTGTGCGTGTTTTTTTTCTTTAGTTTTGGCTGTGTTGATCCATACAGTTATATGATTTTGAGGTGAACATTATATTTTCTCAATTTTATTTTTCTTAAGCATTTTTTAAAAATGACTTTCCAGCTAAACAGTACAATCTGTGTCCCTCGAGGATTGTTCTGTGTTTATATCTCCCATTTCAAAAGCATTTTTGAATACCCTTCCATTTTTGATGATTTTTTATGTTACATGAAGATGTTTCTTTTTTTGTACAGTTATTCTACAATTTGCATATATTGGATGAAAAAAAAAGATATATAGTATAATTGCTAAAATTGCATGAAAAATGATTGAATGGCTCTTATATAAAGTGTCATGAGGACTGAAGTCAATGTTGGTATTCATTCAAAATGGAAAGAATATGTTGATTTAAAAGTTCATGTTGCATGTGGAGCTTGCTACAAAGGGCCACACTGAAATAAATTTAGAGTACTGTATTTTCCGCACTATAAGGCACACCGGATGAATGGCCTATTTTAAATCATTTTTTCATATGTAAGGCGCACCGCACCGGAGTTACGTTATGCATCCACTAGATGGAGCTGCACTAAATAGAATGTCAACAAAACAGTCCGACTCTAGTCGGCGAGAGCCTTCCGCGACTGGGCCAGGGCGTGGCCTGAAGATGGTCACCCTTTTCCGTTTGCGCACAGCATGTTCGTAAAGAACGTGGTGCTAAATGATCTGCAGACGACATGATTCTAGACGGTCGGTAGGTACATAGGTCAGTCAAACTTTATTAATAGATTACAAACCAGCGTTCTGACAACTATCCCAGCATGCACCGCGCGCTGCTTCTTCTACGTGGGAAAATGAAGTCGGCGGCTGCTTACCGTAGTTGTTAGACCTGTTGTGGCTCAATATTGGTCCATATATAAGGCGCACTGGATTATAAGGCGCACTGTCGGCTTTTGAGGAAATCGAAGGTTTTTAGGTGCGCCTTGTAGTACGGAAAATATGGTAACTTTATCCTCTATTATTTATTTATTTATTTATTTTCCTATTTTTGATGGATTAAGTGGTGATAATATGACAAGTAAACTGTTTATCCGTTCACATCTGACTGAAATCACCACAGTTCCAGGAGGAAATCAAATGACCTCTAGAGTTGAGTATTTGTCCTGATTAACAGATGAATTTAAAGTACAGATGCTGAGTTTGGTGATCTGTGGATGATCTAATGAGAGAAACCTGCAGCCTGGCAGCGGTTCTACTGTCTGACACATTTCTCTGCACCAAATATCACCGACCCACTCATGTTAGATATGCAGAACAGCATGCGCAGCAGATATCTGCAAGCTGAAAACAGTTTGGGATGTTACTCGATAAGAGATTGTGTCAAGGCTTTCAGACTGATCTCTCCATTCTCAGCCTCCAGTTCATGTGATGTAAACTTGGATTGGACCCTTTGCTTGAGCTCACAGAGCCTTTACATACTAGAAAGTCTATTCTAATAAATGCTTATTCAAGTTAGGGTAGTTTCTATATTGCTTCATATTGTACATTATTCATATTCTATGAGGTTTTTCCCACATATTGCCATGTTACAATTACAATTACAATTTTGATGAAATTTTGTGCGGTAAATCACTTAAAGAACATGAAGCAGCAGCTAATTAAGTTGAATGAAAATGACTGATAATTTTTAAAAAGAATTGAACAACTAAAAGTGTGGTAATCGTACGATTTTTTTTTTAATGTCAATCTTTTTCAGCACTGCCTTTTTTCTAGCAGCTTTGTATTTCCAAAAACTGAACATTTTGCACATTCCTCTTTGCAGAACAGCTCAAAATCAGATTGTTCAGAGAGAGTGTCGGTGAAAGTCAAAGTCAATGTTTTTAATGTCAAAATATAATATCTCTTGCTGGTTTTCACAACTGTTGGCTATATGATATGTTTATGATGTTTTTTTATGTTTTATGATGTAAAGCATCTTGAAGTACGTTGTAGCTGAAATGTGCTTTACAAATAAACTGGTAACACTTTACTTGACGGGCTGTGCATAAGACTGACATGACACCTGTCATAAACATGAAGGAGTCATGAAGTGTCATTCAGTAAATAACACTTTTAATGCAAAGTTGCTCTAAAAGTTGCTTTGAAAGTGCATTAAAAGTGCTAACTTTGCAGTATTTTGTAAATAATGATACTTTAATGCAAGGTTGGCACTTTGATTTTCTCCAATTTTGCCCAAACTGCAAAAGCTGATTGTCCAGTTTGTTTCTGGGCAAACAAAATTTTAGTCAAATAAAACAAAAAACACCTGAATTTCATCTTTTAGTAGATATAATAACACATAATCTGTGAAATTAAACATTTCTTCAAATGGTCTGAAACAGTAGACAGAGAGGTAAAAAAACTATCCACACTTATCCTCATTTCTATTCATCACCTTTCAAAAGCCTTTGTGCCCTTTGGCCTGGTTAAATTCTGACTCTGCTGTCAGAAATCACATCCTGCGGCTTTTTTTTATGTGCTCTTGCTAAGTTCTTGCTGAGACAGAAATAAAACTGATTTGAGCAAGAGCAAGCAAGCAAGGATTTAGAAAGCGAGTTTGAAAAGTATTAACATGAATATAGTCGGGAACATGCAGAGAATCCCCTCAGCTGTGTAATTTACACAAAGGCTGCTAGGAAACCCTACCTGAGTCTGTGTTTAGACCTGAGCTGGTTTCTGTTTCAAACTCACATGTGTGGGTGGAATCGAGCACAAAAAACCAGTTTCCCTTTCCGATCAGTGATCCCCCTGGGGCAACTGGGGCTGGAGAAAATCAGACCGGTCTGCACGTCTGCAGCGTTGACCTGCTGCCCCACATCCCAGCAGGTGAAGTCCGACTAACTGAAACAATGCTCACTAAATTTAGACTTTCAGAAAGTTCATGAGGTACCAGAGAGTGCAGGTCTATTTCTGCTCACATCTGATGCTAACATTACATTTAAGATTAAAATATTCCATCAGACCAATAAATGAAAGCATTGTGGGCTTAGTGGAAGTTACTGTCATATCCTGGGGATGTTTTGACTTTTTCTGAGTTAAATTTTTTAAATTAATGATTAGCCTGTTTCTCATTAGTTCACTTTGTTGTTTTCTGATGAGTTTTTTTATTCTCCGACTTTTAACTTGATCATTGTGCATTTCCTCCTCAGTCTGCCTGAGGTCTCTCCTCTCAGCTGCTCTCTCTTCATAATCTTGTTTCTGTTCTAGTAATCAATCTTCCCGTATTAAACTTTCTCCAGTTCAGTCCTGGATTGTCCTGTTCATTCTTGCCACTCTCTGTTTCTTCCTGTGTTTACCCGCTTGTACCATGCCTGGTTATTCATTCCTTGCCTACCTGTATGTTTATTTTTTAATCTTCATTAAAAGTCTAAAAACGTACCTCTTCCTCCTACTCCATGTGCATCCCAAGCCCAACAGCTACATGTAACCATGGCAGCTACTTTTTATTTTTTTTATTTTTTTAATGACCTTTAGTTTTGACATCAACCCAACAGACAGGGGTGATGGGAAAGACATGCAGCAAAGGCACCGAGGACGGAATTTGAACCCAGGATTTTGGACCTGGGCCGAACCTGTTCTCCTCTGGCTCTCTGCTTTCCCTGTAATGTTTTTTGTAAGGTTTTTGTTCGTTATTTATTCTAAATTTTCCTAGTTTTTCGTCTTTTAACATTTTTTTTCTTAAACATTTAGCATTTTCTTTCCTTATTTTGTGTCAGTTTGTCTCATACAGTGCTAATTACACACAGGTTGTGTTTGTACTGTGGAAAAGTGGTGTGAAAACTTTTGAACTGCTACTTCAGTTCAGTCAGATAAGGTCCTTCCTGTTCAGGCCAGAAAATAAAAGTGAAAGCTGAACTTTGTCCAAATGAAGGTTGGTTCAGTTGGTTCACTCATTTGAACATTTTCACACTGCTTATGTTTTCTACATTTCTTTTCTTTTGCTAATAGACTTTAGACAAAAACAGAATTCGGAGACATCTTGAGTTAATGTTATTTCACAAACCTCTTAGTCACATATTTCAAAACAAAAAGACTTTCTTCACTTTCTGTGACTGTGAAACTTCAGGAGGAACGAAAACTGAGCTGGGCTGAGGTAGTCTGATGACTACCAGTGGCAGTGATGACACACCACCTCAAAGCTAAACGTGACTCCAGTCACACACACACACACACCCACATACACATCTATACTAATGACACCTAAACTGATTATCCTAAATGACCTGTTACCTACATCCTCCAGCATGTATCTGTTGTATTGCCTACACACTGTAGCACATTTATGCTCACACTCCCATCCTAGACACACACACACACAAAGAGAGGCTGTGCTCCCCCCCCCTCCTGGCTGCCAGCTGTGAGCAGCATACGTGCCGTTTCACACATCGTCTCCTCACAGCCTTTCTCTCACGGCGGACCAGGAGGATTTTCTGCTGATCCCTACTGCTGATGTGGAGCATTCTAATCCTTTTACATTACAATCACATCAATGAACTTCAATCCCTGTGCTTCCAATTAACATCATAAAAGGTTTTTAACTTTCTTATTTTTTTCCAGACACCATCTCTTGACCCCCCCCTGGGCTTCTCTTTCAACCTTTGACTTAGGGTGGTTGGACAGGGAAGGGGGGAGGGGGGGGGGGTTAGTTAAAGGTCTAACAACACCACAGGAGCCTGAAGCTGAACTCTGACCTGCTTCTGATGGGAAACACTGCACACTGCCCTCGCTGACGCAGGCAGGGCAGGTTTCAGTCGTCTTATTGACACAGCAAGCACCACAAAATGTTTTACCCACATTTTTGAAATTGTGAGCATTGTAAGAGTTGTGGGAGGCTGATAGACTCCCACTGAAGAAGATAGAAAGATGAAATGGAAGAAATATGTGCAGAGTGTTGTTTGAAGGGCACAGAAACATAAACAACAGTCATTACATGCTTTTATATTTTACATTTAGCAAGAAAAGTTATTTCATTTGCACTTGGTTGATCATTTCTGTTATAACGGGGCTTCTTGGCAATAAACCTTATATTTTTGGAAAACCTGTTTATTTCCCCTCATATAATGCCACATCAGAGAAGCTAATGTGTTCTCAGCAACAAAGGAGAGTATGTGGGATGCTACCACTGAAAACTTAGTTTCAATCTTAATTTTGAGCTGCTCTTAACAATAGACCTTATTGTCAGCTGGTGCTTTCTTTATTGTTGTCCTGTTAGATATTAATATCATAAATCGGTCTGATATCAGCCAGAACACAAGAATGAGATCATGTTGGCCAACATCTAAAATCTCTGATATAAGCATGTCGACAGAAGCACTCTGCTCCTTTTTTGGAGTGAGCCAAGACCAACTCCAAATCATATAATGAGTTTAGCACATCTTCAGTTTCACCAGGTGTTTGCTAGTTGCTGCTGGCTAGTCTGAAGGAGTTGACTAGCCAGGGTTGAGGCATTGGGATTGGGAGCTCCGTGAGGTGGAACCTCAGAAACTTGGGGACTGCAGCTTCAAAGTTTTCATCCAGGCGTTTTGAACAGCTGAATGGTTGCCATGGAGATTAGAGGATTTCTCAAACATGCATGAAAGAATCAAAACAACACTCCAGGTGTGTTTTTGATGAGGGAACAACATTATAACATGATGTAAAGGTCAAAACAGTCAATTCATTTGAACACTGCCCCATTTTCCTTATGAATGTGGCATGAATTAAAGACATATATTACCAAAAAGCTTTGTTACAAAAAGTAATCAGCCAAACACTAATGTTCTTACTAAGTTCTGAGTTGAGTTCCCTCAAACGCATTTTTAATTTTTCTTTTTAATTTTACATGATGCATTACAGCTAAAACAAAAATGCTTCAAATTTCCTGACACTTTAATCTTTTCCCTTATTGTCTCATTCCGGTTACAAGCTTCATTGTATTTATTGAGACTTTATATGAAGTGGTAATAAAGAACACACTGTTTTAAAATCTTTCAGGAAGAGATTTTCATTGTCAGATGAAAATTTCTTCAAAAGATTTTAAATCTGTGGTTTTTCATTTTTTTTATCAACCACATTTTATGCCTTAGTTTTAATTTCATAGGAAGAATGAACCCAAAGTGCAGCAACTTTTACTCAAATATACTTAAGAAAGAAGGACATAGCCATCCATTATGAATAATATTTATTTTTCTAGATGGACAAAAAAGAAGAAAAAACCCCAAAAAATATTTAACATGAGAAATGTGGTAATTGTTATTAATAGGGCAATACACTAGACACTAGTTAAATGTTGGAAATCTATATAAATGTACACATCTCTTCTCAACACATATGTGTCTATATTGTTATTTTCATTTAAAACTCTAAATGTTTATTGAGCACTTTATATTCAGAATTCACAACGGAGTTAGTTTCTACATTTTCAGTTTGAGGATTTTGGCCAACATGGCCGACCATTTGGACACTGCTGCAAAAACATGAACAAGCTTGAGGGTCAAGCCAGGTGCTGGAGCTGATCAGAGTCTGTAAGGAATTGCTCCATAAAGTGCCCCATTCCTCTTCCTGCCCCCGAGATTCTCGAGAACCTGTCCTTTTTTTAATGTTATCCCTGAAGTACACACACTTCCTGGATTTTGATTTGGTTTCAGAGCAGACATAACACAGTACTTCTCTTGATTTGGCTTCTTATTGCTGTGAGGTGCTAGATCACATCAGTAACCAGTTAGAGAATTGTTTAAGTATAATAGAAAAACAAGGCTACTCCATTCATCCATTTTCTAACACCCTTGCTCCTTAGTGGGGTCAGGAGGGTTGCTGGTGCCTATCTCCAGTTAACATTGTGGGTGAGAGGTGGGGTCAGCCTGGACAGGTCACTAGTCTGTCACAGGGCAACACAGAGATAGAGAGGACAAACAACCATGCATGTACAGGAAGAACATGCAAACTCCATGCAGAAAGACCCTGGGCCAGGAATCAAACCCAGGACCTTCTTGCTGCAAGGCAACAGCGCTACCAACTGCACCACTGTGCAGCCCAAGGCTACTCATATTATACATAATTTATAGTTTAAAAGATTCTCAAGAACATCCTGCCCTCTAGTGGTTGAATCTGCTGAGTAGAAAACTAGCCTTCTAAAAATTTAATTAAAGAGCACTTTTCATAAAAACGGGAGGCTAACAGTTTTCCATATAATAGAAACTGGAGTGAATGACGAACATCATGGCAGGTTTCTGTCTCCAGAGAGGCAAGGAGCTTCTGGATGATGGACATAAAAATATGCACAAAAGAAGTTAATCAACAAACCCAGATGAATCCAAAATAGTTCAATAAATACAATAAAGTTAAATAAATACAAAATAGCACACAGCAATTATAAAAATAAAACATGCAAGCAACACAAAAAAGCCACATCGGCACATAAGTTTCTCTGAAGCTTTTTGATACTTGATGCACATTCTGTCCTCCTGTCCCTCCACAGGATCCAGCTGAGTGTGTCTCTTCAGGCCTGGGATCATCTGATGGAACACCCGATGGGTCTCACAGTAGGAGCTGAGACACACCAGACAGGACATCTGGGCCTTGTCGGTGCAGACGCTACACACAACCTGTCCTGCATCAGGCTGTGGTTCCGAGCTGCAGCAGGCGGTCTGCTGAGTCAGCAGCTCCAACTGATCACTGAGCCCAGACATTCCTATGCTGGTCTGAAGCTCTGGTCTGCTGGTGAAGCGCCTGTTACACAGGGGACACTGGCATCTGTCAGTGTTGTCCCAGTATTTGGTGATGCAGGTCCAGCAGAAGCAGTGTTGACATGGCAGAGCCACCGGCTGGGTGAACACATCCAGGCAGATGCAGCAGAGTGGCTGATCCTGAGCTGCCATGTCTGACAAGTTTCAGCAAACACAAGCCTTTAAGAATGTCCTAAAGATATTAAAACATATTAATATTATATAGTCCAGGTGAACCCTGAAGCCTTGTGGCATTTACAATGCTTTGCTGATGCGTGCAATTCATCTTACATACGCTTTTCTTCTATTTGTCATGATTATATGTTTCAAATGTAAAAAAAAGTTTAAAACCACAAAGAGGATGTCGCTGCAGCAAACAGAAACAGCTATGGATGACTGCACTGCACTCTGGGTCACTGTTTAAGATTCAGCTTTCCAATATTTCCAGCAAGTTAAGATCAATGTGATCACATTGTATTTGCAAAAAGCTTTTTGTTACTGCTGTATCTGTGTATTTTCTGTATAACAAGGACAGAAGCCCACAGGAAGTGAAAGTCAAAGCTTAATGATGCAAGATCTTCCAGCTTTCAGAAATCAAAACAAAGACGGCATGGTGATTGTTTCATACTTGCTGCATTTCAGTTCCCTTTGGCCACTTTCTAAACACAAATAGCTGTACTCACCTGCTGATCCCACACAAAGGCCTGGCTGGGTGTGAAAACAAAACATAAAATTGTTGTTGATCTTGGATGTTGTCTGCAGACAGCTGAGGCTCTGATGATTTTGCTTTCATTTCCTGTCAAGCATGTGATTTATAATAAACTCCTGCCTGAATTTGCTCTGTGTAATCTGCAGTCAGCTGATAAGACCTCCTCTTTTATCACTTTAACCAATCAGTGAAAAGCCTCATTAAGTGAGAAGTGAACTGTTTATGTACATTAACCTAAATGTATTACTAAGTGGTGCTGAAGGTTGTAGAACATATTCCATCCTGACCAGGTTGAGATGTAGTAACTTGTTTGAGAGCACACATTTGATTGGCTAACAGCCAGAAAAGTTGAAAAGTGAAAGAAAGTCACTGAAGATCTAAGAACGTCTACAATAAGTCTGGGAACTATTTTATAGTCACATTCTCAAAACTCCAAGATTAACAGCAGAAACAGGACAGGCATCCTCAAAGAACACCAAAACTGTTTTTAGAATAGATTACAAAGCACCAAACATTGAGTCCTTTAATGCGCTCATTTTAATTCTGCTGATTAGAATAGTTTTTAAACATGCAGCTGGTATTGGGATAGAAACTGTTGATGGCTGCAGAAAGTGTGTTGAGGTCCAACTTCTTAAAGGAACATTTAAAACAAACATTAGATAAGAAACTGGAGCCTGTGTGAATAATGTTAATGTGTGAAACAGTGAAAATCCACATTCAAACGTATACATAAGAACATGAACAGCTCAAATAAATATTAAAAAGTCCAGGTGAGTGAATGAAAACCAGTCAACAACTGTTGAAACAGCAGCAATATCAGAGTCACAGACGTCGAGTTATATCAGCGTTCAAAAGGAAGGCAAAAGTAGATAGAGCTTCTGCTGTAGTTCAACAAATCAAGCAATATATGTGTGTATATGTTTTATTTATGTAGGTGTTTTTTATGCTGGTTTACAGCAGCTGAGCTCAACAACACTGTGTGTAAGCCCCCAAATGCTTTAAGGATATATTTTCTGTTTAGAGCTGATGAAAGTGTCACATTTATGATTAGAATATTACATCAGACCAATAAAAAATGGGAGTGAGATTTAGATGCTTGTATCAGTTGGTGAGGATAAAAACGGAGCCAGAATGGCTGGAGAACCGGTTTTAGCCAGAACTACCAGAACAGGATGACCTCAGTGCTACAACATTTCAGTCTGAGGTAAAGACACATCAGCTCATCGTTTTTATCATGACATTGACCCGGTTTAGTCTACAGTCTAACAACATAAACAAGACAAAAAGTAAGAGAATGTGTGTTCTTTTGTTGTTACAAACAGTGTTGGAAAAAACTGCTTATTTCTCTTTAAATGTTGCCACATCTGTCAGGAGAATGCATTCGTGTGTTGAGCAGTAGAGTTGAGTATGTGGGTTGAACCCATGAATGATCTGGCAGTACCATCAGAACCAGTCATCCCTAAAATACTCATCACTTTAGGTTTTTAATTTGACCTCCAAGTAAATTTGGGGGCTTACACACAGCACCGTTGAGCTCAGCTGTAAACTGGCATAAAAAAACAATGTTTGCTGTTATTTACGAGGCAGTTTTTCCAGATGGCATACACTTCACCCATGAAGACAGGAAATAAAATAAATGTGAACTTGAGTCATTACACCCAGAATCATGAATTTCAATTGGTTTTTCCATTAATTGTAATGATTATGCTTTCTGCTAAAGGAAGCACAAAAGTCAGTCTCAGAAAATGTTAAGAATAAATAATACCAATAAAAAAGATCTTTTATGCAGGCATCTCTTGGCAACCCCACTCACCAGTATCATATTAAATACATGCGAAATGGCAAAAAAGTTGAAGAAAAATTGAATGATTTTTATTGGGTATTTTAAAAATAAATTAAAATTTTATATCTGAGCCAAATTTATGTTTGATTCAGATAAATAATTAATTATCTCAGCCAAATCTATGTTTTTTTCATATCTGTAAATAATCCTTAGTAAGCCTAAATAATACTAAGAATTAAAAAAAACGTATATACACCACAAGAAATATGAATATTCTACACGATTCCCTGTTTCACTTCTCATAACTTCAATGAAAAAAAAATCACATAAAATTTAAATACCAGAATTTTGTTTCTTTTACAACTTTAATTATTTAAACTCTGTTAGTATATACTTACTAATTACATTCAAGACATTCTAGAATTGATAAGATTGTTATTTTTATTAATTTAAAGGCATATGTGTATACAATATGAGTTCGTAAATAAAATCAAACAGATGTAAATGCATAAAGCATTCTCTGCCATGAATTATTTGTGTGAGTTTATTTAACTCTTAAGTCCTAACACTTCAAACTTATCACCTGAAAAGCTACATTCACGATTTATAATTTATGGAACAATAGTTCAGAGATTGTTTTCAAGTATGGCCCTGATTCCACATATTAAGTTCACATTTTGACATAAGACAAACTTATAAGCACAAAAATGAGAGGAGGAGTTAAAAGAAGCCCAATTAGTTATAACACAAAGGAAGCCTTTTAGTGGGAGCAGACTAAAAGTCAAACATTTTGAAATGAGTGGATCAGTCACTGCAGCTTTGGGCCTTAGCTGCCACTGCCAGGCCGAGTCAAAGTGAATCTTCCAGACGGGTCAGGTATGAACCACCTTTCCCACAGATCCGAGTGGACGGCTGGGTCATTCCATGGTTTGAATGGACCATTCCAGTGCAGCAGGTGTGCCCCCTGCAGGAAGCTCTCTGCATAGCGTGCATCGGGGCTCCAGCCTGAAGACAAAACAAATCCTGCAGGTCTGATGTGGTGGTACCATGTGTAAAACTATTCTTAGTCACTAAAATGCTCCCTTCCATGAAACTGCATATTCTTACTTGCTTGCTCACTAGCTTTGGTCTGGATTTCTGATCATGTTTTTCTCTCTTCTCATGGCATTATCATGTTTGAAAGGTTAGTTAGAATCTTACCCAGGTGTCTGACATGCCAAAGAGGATCCAGCGCTGTGTATTTGTCATGAAACACTATAAGCATGGGCGGAGTGGCCACGCCTCCTGCCATAGCACTGCTGTAAATGTTCTGCCTGTTGGAGAGAGGGATGGGTTACTGATCAGGCATATCCAAACAGAAGCACTAAAGTAGATGCTGCATCTCACCAACTGTTGATAGAAGTTTCCATCATTGTGTTAAAAAACCTCAACCATTCATCAGTTCACTCCATCTCTACTTGTCTCTACTCCAAATGGATCGGTTGTGCTTACAGAAGAAAAGGACTTGGATGTTTCTGTAATGTCTAACAGAGCCAAATATATGTTTTGTATTTATAAATGATCCATAATAAGCCTAAATGATACAGTGAACTAAAGAAAAACACATGTATACCATATGAAATGTGAATATTCTACATGTCTTAAAGTAAATAAGCCTTTTGGATACATCTGAAATTATATCATATATATTTTTACCTCCAGATCAACCAGACTGACAAGGAATAATTCTGTGGCATCAGCATCACAGTTATGAGATGCTATAAGTATTCCACATATATGAACTATTACAGTGTTTACCCAAATGTCACAGCATTGTCCAGATAATATCGTTATTTAATCTCATGCTGTGCTATGCAGACACTCTCTCTGCCCTGATGAAGGTTCATTCATCTCTACATGCCTCCTGCTCCAAGTGGTTCCAACAGCAGAGGAGGCTGACCCAGTTTCTGATGAATTTGGCGGCACTCACAATACCATGCAACCCATCACCCTGCACCTTCCAGCCCCGTTAGTATTGACCAGTGATGATCCTCTGTTTGGGTTCTGGTTAACTCAGCTGCACCAGAGACTCCATTAGAACAAAAAGGAGATGAGCAGAATGTCTCCACTGTAGGACTGGATTTTTTATTAACTTTGCAGTTGCAGAAACAATGTTTCCCATTCACCTGAAATTCTCCTCCATCCATCTCTCCAGCTGTTTGGTGATCTTCTGCTTCTTCCACTCTTTGATTTCTGCGACAAACACTCCGGGGTTGAAGGAGCAGTGGTTGGGGTTGATGGCCAAGTCTTTCACTTCTTGCTTTCTGTAGTCTAGGAAGCCCATGTAGGTGGTCTGAGGAACAAGATCAGAAAACAACAGACTTTAGCTACCAACATAAACTCCATCATCTATCTTACACTCGACAACCCAGAAAATATAATACTGAATAATTCATATAAATTTGTATTTACATAATCAATCCAGTGTAATGTGGTTTTCATTAAAAACCGTAGAAATGCACCTGCATGCCAATGCTTCGCACCATCTCATGTGTGGAGGGTAAGTCACAGTCAGAGGCAAAAGCAGCAGCATGTCCTGCTTTCAGCTTTATATTGTAAAGGTCCTTAATGTCACCTGGAAATAATAATCATTTGAAGGTATAACCATAGAGTTGTACATTGCTGATCATATAACGTAAGAGCAGTTCTTCATTTAGATTATTATTGTTGCTGATTCAACAAAGAACTTTCACAAACACTGACTCTCCAATGAAAGCATACAGCAAAACACTGACAACTACTTCCAACTATTTCAGAAATTTGTTTTGTATGTTTTCAAAAGTATTTTTTATTTTTTGGGGGGAATAATTTAACTAGCAGTTGCCAAAAGCGTTATTTAAACTTAATCAGTGCAGCACTTTGTTGTAAAAATGCAAATGACATTGCCATAGCTTATTTGAAATAGGCAGTCCAGGATATTGGAAAAGATTTTAAGAATTCATAAAAATCTGAGGAGGTAAAAATAAAACCAAAAATGATCTATCTGTGTCTGTCCACCCATGCATACATGTATGTATGTATGTATGTATCTGTCTGTCTGACTGAGTAGCTCATTATATATGATACTAAAATGGTGAAATGTATCAACAGTGAGACAGCAACATCTAAACTCTACCCAGATTCTGTTTTTAAACACATACCCTGCACAATGACATCGTCGTCCACATATACAGTTGTGGTCAAAAGTGTACATACACTTGTAAAAATGAGGAGCTTGTTCTTCAGTCGGGCTGGCCGTCTGATTCGCTTGATTATTCAGCGACGAGATCAGAACACCG